>NC_136790.1:31492921-31605421 GCF_951216825.1 Electrona antarctica | reverse complement strand
CAATTAGGACGGCATGGGGAAATATATCACGGGGGAACATTTTAATGAGCTTCTTCTGATCGGCCCTGCTTTTCAAAAGGAGCATCCCAATAACAGTTGATCACTCAGAGGCATGATGGGGAGCGACTTCTTCTTCCGCCCGTGGGATATTTTACTGTGTGCACAGACACCCAGGGACATCGTAAAACCTGAACGCAATTAAAAGTGGTTATTTTTCACCTCCCGCGCCTGGATTCTGTTGCAATTAATCTGCCCAATTTGATTATGAACGGCACAAATTAAACAATAAAGAGCTGTCTAATGAGGGATTAATTATGGGTAACAGGGGGGAGAGGGGCCGGGGTGGCAGCCATATGTCAGTGTCTGCCGCAGACAGCAGCAGGCCATAAGGAAGACAAAGATGATACTGGTCCATGTGGTTGTGTGCTGATAGGGCCTCCCCATCACAGATTAGTAGATCCACAGCCCATGGAGCCCATAAATGGCTAGACCATAATTGAAAGTGCCAAAATCAATAGCGTTGACAGGCCTTAATTAAATTAAATATGTCTCTCCATGGGATAGGGGACAGGAGTGGGGAACCGCGGGGGTTACAAGTGTATCGACCGGAGTGACCTCACTTCTTCTTGGAGAGGAGCACAGTAAAATCCTCAGTGCTCATTTTACTTTGATAGTGCACAAGTGCAACCAAATGGACTGGTAGAGCCTATTTGGTTACACTCTCAGAGTTACAAAATGGATGAATTAACACTGCAGATTTTTCTGTATTTTAGTGTGGTGATGCATTGCTTGTTATAATTATAGTATATGATGCGAAATGATTGATCTTTCTTAATCTAAAATTGAAATAGCACAATGTCATACTGGTATTGAAATCAACTTGGGGGGTAGACAAATCTTCTCACTCAATGTTCTTAAAATGGGTATTTACAGTAAATTGAGCAAAAGTTTCAAATCTTTTGCTCAACTTACTGTAAATACCCATTTTAAGAAACATGTCATGCACAGTAGAAATTGCAGTATCTGGAATGAAAACTGCGTTGGACTGCATTGAATTATAATTTATCACCTTTTACTTAACAGACCACAGGATTAATCAATCGCCACAGGACCTTCCACAAAACTTAGCAGGAAAATATTAAATATGCAACTGTGCCTCAAAGGTCACTGACCACCAGTTAGCCCCTTCATTTAGACTGCAGTTCAGTAGTACAGTATTTTTTCATTTCTTTAACCATGTCATAACATGCACACGAAACTGTGATTTTTACCTGCTGCTATTTTTATAAGCTGGATATGTTTTCCACCTGCACAAGAAGCATTTCTGCCTTCCGTAGTGCCATTTATCCATTGCAATATTTTAATCATGCACCTTATATACAGGGACTTTGTACATTTGATTTGACTGCGCCTTCCTGTTATCTTACTTGTTCTGTGTTCTGGGTTGGGTTCCTTTCTTCTCTATTCTCTCTTTCCCTATAAGTAATAAGTAAGTATTGCCGAGCCATGAGGCCCATAGGGCGGACACTCTGACCACAAGGCCATGGAGCTGGTACGCAATGAAGAGAGCTTAAACACAAAAGAAACCACCCACTCTTTGACTCCTGTAATTGTGTGATATGACAATAAAATTGATTCTTATTCTGATACAGTTTTATCTCAAGTGTTTTTCTGTACCTCAAGGGCAAACATTGCAGTAATGATTTTGTTAAGACAGTTTATGTGCTTTTATTGAGACAAGACAATATAGAGCCAGGGGAAATTGAGCCAGGAATAAGGAGTCGTTGACATGCAGATTCGCATACAGAATTGAACCGGGGATGATGCAATTATGTGTTGGACAATGGACACTGCCACACCTGTAAGTGTTTTAACATGTACTGTATGGCCCTTGACCCCTTCAACTTGGCGTGTAGATGTCATCTGCTACCTTCGGTCGATAAAGCAATTACATTTGTGACAAACTGTCTCAGAATTAAAATGATGCATCACAACAAAACCTCCATTGTGGACTTGGGTAACACCAAATACCGCAAAGGCATCACACCGCCTTGCAAGCAAGTATTAAATGGAGCAATTTCAACTAGAGGACTATAATTTGTAAAGACATCCTTATCTTTTTGCTAAACCACATCCAAAACGTCTGTGCCCTCGCCCCTTTGAATATCCTCACCGAGCTCTGACCCGAAATCAATGTTTAGTTTTCCTTCTTTGTGTGTCTAACAAAAACATTTTTCTTTTAATTCTGCCGTTTGTTGTGTGATTATTTGGCTTCAGGGATTGGTGGTGACTCTCTACAAAGGTCCTTCAATGTCAACACTTAGATATTTTAAAAACTTTTGATTTGTCACAGTTTAGTGGGATTCACTGAGAATAAACTTTTAGTGAAAGCAGAAGAGAAGAGAAGAGAGAGAGAGAGAGAGAGAGAGAGAGAGAGAGAGAGAGAGAGAGAGAGAGAGAGAGAGAGAAGAGGGAGGGAGGGTGTGGTGGTTCAGTGTACCCGCCAGCCCAGCATCCTCCACTCTGTGAAGACAAAATGTTGCTAGAACCCACTGCAATCCTGCTGCCGACTGCTTGGTGTGGGGTTTACTGTCCAGGCCATTAGGCATGCAGAGGATCTCTGGTGTCTTTTTAGCCTGATCCTGCTGGCCACAGGGAGACATGGTGAGGCAGAGGACATCACCTGTAGGAAAGCCTGACTCCTCATCATTTCAGGCTTTGCCCACATTTAAAGGATTAGAGGAGATGGAGTCAGCGAAGGGTCACTGACAGAGTTTTCCTCTCTGGGCGGGGGGGTTGGGGGTCAGGGGAAGGCAGGGGATAGATGGGGGTTACAAGAGGCTGAATCCCTCTGCATAAATGTGTGTGTGTGTGTGTGTGTGTGTGTGTGTGTGTGTGTGTGTGTGTGTGTGTGTGTGTGTGTGTGTGTGTGTGTGTGTGTGTGTGTGTGTGTGTGTGTGTTCGCGTGCTATGTTACTCAACTTTCCAAACATAATTATTTGTAGGGAAATATCAAAGATTTCTTGGGAAGAAATTTGAAGAAACTTTGCTATTATACTCTGATTTTGTAGAAGCTGCATGGCTAACAGTATTGCTAAGTAAAATTAAATAAATCCATGGACCATTTAATAATTGTTTAATAATTAATATCAGTGATTATTATATCTTATAAAAATGTATCAGTGTCTACATTCTCTGCTGTGTTTTTAAACTGGGTTCATGAGACATAGATGAATACAAAAATCCTAAATATCGAGATATTATCAAAATACTATACAGTTATCCAAAAATATTAACAGGAATTAATTCACTAAAATTACAATTACTATACATTATGATTATTATTATTAGCCTATGGTATGGGATTATTATTATTGTTATTATAATAATAATGTATTATTATTAATTATTATTATTATTATTATTATTATTATTATTAGACTGGACATGTTTTCATTTTTCATACAATTTGTTTTGAATGTTCAAAGTACCAATTTTTACGAGCGACTTCATTTATTTGATCATTAGGCATCTTTTCATCCTTGCACAGTTAGAAATGATTTGTTGCTATAATACTATTGCTTGTTATGCGCTTATTAAGCATTTCATTTAAGACTCTATTTAGTTTGTAATCAACAAGCGCACTCAGTGTTTGAAAGGGCTATAAATGATCGACTTATCAAACTAAATTCCATGATTTGTCATTACTTAATCAATCTATTTACATGGCCTATATCATATTAGCCAGCCCAGTGATTTGCAAATGATTTTATAGTGGGGCTCATGTTTAATGACGTGAAAGAAATAAAGGGGCGATAATTCAATTTCACACCAATACCTCTGGTAATTGAGATGTCTTTGATTGAAGGATGGAATGTTGTAAATTTTGCCTGGGAATTTTATCTATCTTTAACAGAGGATTGTGCGCAAGACATTATAGGTGCAGACGTCAGATATAGGGCCGTTTATTTGGGGGCATTATTTTGATTTTAATGTCATCCAGGGGTCAGGCCAGGGATGAGTGAGGGACCATGCTATCAAGTTTAAGTCGTGTTCGCGCGTGCGTGTGCGTAATGCGTTTGTGTGGTGGTGTATAGGGCCTATAGGCTATAGAATATTCTAGGTCAAAATGCTTCTCCATTTGATACAAATAACGTTTTGATTCATGACCAATATTGTGTGCTCTGATTTGAACCGTCTGTACCGACTTTTAAATCCAATCAAGGCCTAGGCTACCATTTGTTTTATCTATATGCCTATATATTTATCGTTTAAAAAAATACATTACATTTACAAATATAAAAAATATTATGCTTATTCTTATGATCATTATTATTATTACTTTAGTAGGCCTATAGTTTGTGTGTTTTGCCCATTGTTGCCATAGGCGTTGAAATTGATAAAATAACAGCAATAATAATAATTTGTATAAAGAAAAAATATTAGTTATATTGACAATGAATTCAAATCGTATATTAAGTTACAACTTACAAGTCTGGTGGAATGTTAAAGACAACAAACTTTATTCAATGTTGACTGACCTATATATTGTTTTGCACAGCGTGTCCACAGTCGAGGAGTCGTGTCCACAGTCTAGGCTATATTCTTTTACATAGAAAAGGTATGGCTATAAGGGGAAAAATAAAGAAAGGAAAAAAAGACGGAAAGAAAGAAAGAAATTGAACATTAAGTAAATGTCTCCATGTGTCGGCATTTCGCCACAGGCAACAGAAGATCTTCGGCTGTCGCATTCTCTTGCGAATGACACAAATTAAGCGTTTCCGAGCTTTCGGCGCAACGATGTCACGGGAATATTTCCCTCAAAGACGCAGTTCTACAACAATATGGTATCCCGCTACGTTGGCGACAACAGAACTGAGCTCCCCCTTTTCTCATCGTGCATCACCGTGGGATACATCCATCCCTCCATGGCTGTCACCCGTGAAAAGGTGCAGGGAGAGTGAATAGAGAAGTTCACATTCCGTGATAGATCGGATTGTCGAATTAGTCGTAGAGTTAACATTATTAAATAGCCTAATCAACGGTGTTCTGCATACAGTCGTCTTGCCCAAAGTTTTAAACGAATCGTGACCATGATTTATGACGCGTGCGTTCCATATAGCGTTGAAATGCTTCAGCTGCTGCACTGCAGTCCAACTTCTAATATAACAAGGCCAGGCTCCCCTTGCTGTAATTCTTTTGAGACAAAAGATGGGCCGTGAGGGCCGATCCATTAAAAAATAATCATGATTTTTAAATATATAGCAATTATGTGAAGAAGGATGCTCGGCTGTTATGATTATCTTTTCTTGCGCGTTAAAAGGTCTGTCGGATGAATGCAAGGACTTGCATGGGGGAATGTATATAATTATTCCTTCTAATACATAGCTCATAGCTCAAGCATTTTCCAAATTGGGTCATAATTAAGATTGAGTGTCATTCATGTTCAGAGAGTAAAGAAGAAGAAAGGATACAGTGGCTTATATCTTACAGGCGTATATGTTTGTTGTCTCAAAACCCAATTAGCTCAACTTACTCTATATGTTGCTATTTTTTCCCCGTGTTGGTACACATCGGTGTGTGTGTGTGTGTGTGTGTGTGTGTGTGTGTGTGTGTGTGTGTGTGTGTGTGTGTGTGTGTGTGTGTGTGTGTGTGTGTGTGTGTGTGTGTGTGTGTGTGCGCGCGCGCGCGCACGCGCACGCATGTGCGGGAGGGGTTTCAACATTAGGCTATACACATAGGCCCAGAGGGTATGACTTCTGAACACATACACCTGCTAAATTCACAGAGTCAATGGACTGCAAGCAGACCTGTGAGCTTTGGAGTGTGAATGGCATTTTGAAGCTTAAATGACCGTGAGCCATTGTTGCTTACTGGCAGCAAAGTGCCCCGTTCCGCCTGATTGCGCTAATTGCTTTGAAATAGGATACATTATCTATAATTATGGCGATCTTGGAGGAGACGGCCGGCTGTCCCTTTCATCTTTCTAAACTGCATCATAATATCGCGATCAAATTAACTTCAACCCACTCATATGCTGCGCATCAAGATCCCGAACCTCAGCGGTCATGTGACAAATGAATCAAATCATTTTAGTGAATTAATATAGAAATGCACTTTCCCAACCTATTTATTTATTACCGTGTTTATTTATTTTGTTCTAGATCAACTGGAGTAGATGGTATTTACATTTGAATGTTAATATACTCTCATGTGCGTTGTCATTGTCCAGACGAAAGTAATTTACTTTCAACAAGTGCAAATATTTTGCCTAAAATGCCTTTTGACATCAACTGGGCCTTTTATGTCTTTTAAGTCAAAATTGACAGACTTTGCATGAAAAGGGTTAAGACAACGTTCAGAGGAGACAACAATGGCCCTTTGTCCGGTGTCCCTGCCTCTTGATTCGGAATCAAAGGTAGTTTATGAAGCTAAACAAGGGCCTGATGAGGCTTACAGTTGTTTTGTATCTCGGCTCAACCCTCATTTGTTGCCCCGGGTTTTAAATGAAACGCTATGGTAATCGTCTACAGCATGGCACATCACTCTTCTCAAAGGCCAGTGTTTGGGATGCTAATTGTCACCAACATTGTTTTTCAAACACCACTATCCCTATGTTCACAACGCAAATAAAGTGAACCACAAGTGCAGATAGTGGAGATAGCTCTGACGGCGCACTTCCAGTTCCAGGTGGAATTTGCATTCGGGAATCTGCCCCCTTTGTCTGCACGGAATAGAGTCCCCCTTTAACCATGCAGCACAGAAAGTGAAACATATTTGAGGAACTGAACTGATGCAGATGCAATGGTAAGACACGTTAATGTATTTCATGTGTGCCTATTTGTGTTTACGCACTCACTTTACGAGTTTGTGTGTGTGTGTGTGTGTGTGTGTGTGTGTGTGTGTGTGTGTGTGTGTGTGTGTGTGTGTGTGTGTGTGTGTGTGTGTGTGTGTGTGTGTGCGTGCGTGCGTGCGCGTGTAGGAGAATGAGTAAGTGCATGCGCGCAAAGCCCCAAGCAGAGAGGGGACACAACATCAAACGTACATAGGAGCGCTGCAGACCCGCCGGTGACTTCAAAGAGGCAACGCGGTGAACAACACGCAGCGCCGCACGCACTGCATGTTATGATCTTAAGTGTTTCCAAACTGCGTTGCACATCTAGGCTACTATAGGCCTACTCATCATGGAACCCGGATAAGGAAATGCTAAATTACGCATTGCATGTAATTTTATGATCGGCTGTGTGGTCAACTTGACTGAGAAACAAAGGTCACCTCACACACATTTCTCATCTACATTATCCTCCACGCAGAGAATGGCGTAACTGTCTATCTATGTCAGAGCAGAGCATCCCTCTTAAATCTCTATGACAGTTTGAATGTTGTAATTACACAGCTAAAGTGAAGAATTTACACTCGGTACAACGTCCTAACTTTAATCACCACATAGCCTGCAAGGAACTGAGGAATCCTTTTCAGTAAGGGGCTCTCTCAAAAATAATTAGTGGGAAGCGCTGACCTTTTCTGAGAGTAGCCTACTATTACACCAGCTCTAGCGCTCATTTGAATAGTTGAAAATGGCGTGCGATCGGCTGAGAAAGCTAATTTTTCATTCTGAATAGCCTAATGTCCCAGGGCTAGGGCGGGTAAGGAGGAGGCGGGCTGCACTCTTGATGCGGGTTCAACTTTTTCAATAGTCTCCCTAAAGTCGAGTGCTTTGATCACGCCGCTGCTGGCGCCTAAAAACAACATAACTTGTCTGCCTATTAGGGAGACTGACAAATCGTGACAGATTGTTTATGCTTAGCAATTAGCGACGCATAGGTTTTCCTGAGAACGAACTGCACCGCAAAGAGGAGAATAGTTTCATCTTTTCATCGGTTTTCTAAAGCAAGTGTTTGAATATGAAATGAGAAGGAACATTTTTGGATAGTGATGGAATTAAAGTTAATACACTGATGGCAACATGACATTTTATGACAACAGTAAATAGAACCAAGCATGCCCAACGGGAGAAGTTAGAGAACTATTATTTTAAATTGTGATCACCAAGAGACTGCATAAAGAAGAGCAATATATGGCTGGCTATATAGCGGCCTACTTGAAGCCAGGTAAATCAATGACAGTCCTGGGTTAAATCTTTCGTTGGCTATACACGCTACTTCCTCCCCCTTCCTCGACTCCACATAATTTTTGACTTTAATGGATGTAGTCAAAGGGAAAAAATCCCAGTGATCCCTCCCCCAAGCCCGATAATTACCCCTAAATGACTGCGAAGGCCTGTGTGTTTCAATCTGATTAGAGCCCCGCAGCCATCAATAAACAGCGCACTGCAAGAGACCCATCGCATAAAGGAAGGCAGTAAACTGTTGTGCAATATTGAGACTCCCCTACCATTTCAAGTTTTAGCATAATAACCTCATACGGAATGATTTTCCTTCAGAAATAACAGATACATTTTCCATGGACTTTGGAAATAGTAAAAAAAAAAGCAGAAGAAGAAAAAAGAGGCATGTCAAGAGCTAAAAACTCAAGCTGTTATTAAAACCTCAATAAGCTATGCGCAACATGAACATGCTCAGCTCATGGCATTAATAACCTACAAATAAGCCTATCAGTACAATCATCTGTCGGTTTAAACGTTTTAGTGGAAATTATCTCTTTAATGAATGCTGTCAAGGAGTTGGTTCGGTTTATCTGAACTGTGTTGTAAAATAACTTATTGTTTACTTTCCCAGTCAAATAACGCGAGTCTGTTGCTGGAGTGGAATCAGCCGGCCCCTCTCGTCTCTGATTGGTCCGCGCACTCTCCACGCCTGCCTTATAGCAGTGCACGCCAATTTTTTCACATAAACATGAGGATGCCGTCACGATAGGAGCAGCACAACTTTCTGTGACTTTCTTCACGATACCCACGACTGTTTATTATTATTTTTTATTATTATTTTTTTTACCTCCAAGTAGAAGTCGGACCTGTGTATGGCCCCAACTGTCGCCATGTCAGCTTTAACTGTTGGCTTGAAAACGGAGGACATCGCCTCTCGATCGGTTCTCGTAAGCAGAGGTGAGATGCAGACCAGCCTGGGCTCCGCAGCGGAGGAGACGACGGCGAAGCCGAAGGTTGCTATTCTCCCGTTCAGCGTGGAAGCGCTGATGGCTGACAGGAAGCCGAGCAGGGACTTGTCATTATCCGCAGACCCGTGTATCATCGCCGGGACTTCCCAAGCGCACGGCCCGAGGATGGGTTTAGATTCCACGGTTACTTCTTTGACCATGGGCTCGTCGTTTTCAGTCGGCGACATTATGAACATGCAAGACGACGTGTTGATTAAACCGGAGAGCCCGGACAGTAACGATAGGAGTTCTTGGATACAGAGTCCCCGGTTTTCTCCCACGCCACCACGTAAGTTAGACTTTGTTTTATTTTTACTCGGCATGCGTAAAAACCGTAAAACCATTTGTAGTATGCCTAGACTATTATATCTCCATTTTATGATTTGTTAGGATTTTCAAATAAACAGCCATCGCAGTAGGAGTAGGCTATGGCATCGGCATGTGAATAGCTTTGTCAAACGTATACGCTTACAATAGTGCTAAAATGTATTCCATGTTTCCAGGACGGTTGAGCCCCCCTGCGTGTCCACTGAGAAAACACAAGACTAACAGAAAGCCCCGGACTCCGTTCACCACGTCCCAGCTGCTCGCCCTGGAGAGAAAGTTCCGCCAGAAGCAGTACCTCTCCATCGCCGAGCGCGCCGAGTTCTCCAGCTCCCTCAACTTGACGGAGACGCAGGTTAAAATCTGGTTTCAGAACAGGAGAGCCAAAGCCAAGCGGCTCCAGGAGGCAGAACTAGAGAAACTGAAAATGGCAGCCAAACCCATGCTTCCCCCGGCCTTCGGGATTTCCTTTCCCCTCGGTGCGCACGTCCCCTCATATGGCTCTCATCCATTCCAGAGGCACTCGTTGCCGGTTTCCCCGATGGGTCTCTATGCTGCTCACGTCGGATACAGCATGTACCACCTTGCCTGAAAACAACACCTCATTTTGCAGTCAAGCTGACGCGGAAGACCACCCGGTCCACCCGCTTCTATACGCCATTAAGTTCAAGGAGTGGAGAAAGACTTGGTTCTAATAAGCCTTTGACTTCTGACTGGACACTGTGGACAGCCAAGTAGGCCTATGGACAAGTAGGCTATATTGCCACAACAAAATATGTGTCAAACATATAGACCCGTCACTCGCCACGGTCCATGATGGCTAGTTAGATATACCTAAGGGCTATTATGCAAAGGCAATAACAAACTTTTACGCACACCCTGACGTTTTGCACCAACAAACATAAGAACCCCAGGTAGGTCGGGCTCGCCTCTCATCACTTAATGTGGACTGCTGTCATACTGCACACATACCGTTTGCATTCATATCAATGCGTTAAGTAGTTTGTTGAATCCAAACTGATTCCAGTGTGTCAATGAATGCTCTTTGCTAAATTGGAGAACCACAGCATTTTTTTTATAACAGCACTGTCTGTTGTTGGAATGATTCCCTTTGGAAGGGATTTGTGTACTGTAAAATAATGTATATTTGAAGAATATCCTCATTTATATTATGAATATATTTGTGACATAAATTAACAATAAATTGTTTATTCTTTTTCATTAAGCAGTTGTTCGTTTTGACTGACACTTCACTTAGCAATGACGTTGACTATGTTGATTCACAAGAGAACATTTTGAGATTTTGAATGATCAACTTACATTTGAGAGGTGGGTGCTTATAAGTTATATGCAGGGTTTATCTAAACATAAAACCTTATAACCTAATTTCACAGAAAATAAGTATGAAAATAAGCTGTTATAATTTCTGATGGTTGGATTTATTTTATATTAACAGTAACACTTGTAATAGTAGTTATAGCTATATAATATCAATATATTATTTTCCCAGGATGTCTGCAGCAGGTTAGTGCATCTTGTGTAGACTTGAACTATAGACTTGATGTGACCCAAAACAAACATGCATGCCTCCAAGTAGGCCTATTCCACAAAACCTTATGTGAATATTATACTGTACAACTGAATTCTGTAAAAGAATTGTTGTAATAGACTACTTTTCATTTACTTCTCTCACATTGATACTGTATGTTCATTTTGGGCTACACATAGTCACAGTGCGTGCAAGGATAGGCCTATTAGAAGACCATGAATTTAAACTTGTCAAATGTCATTGCACTAAGCAAAACGTGGAATGTATTTCTACAGCTGTTGCCCATTGCTTTGAAATAACTAACCCAGATTTTGTTGGCGCCAGAAGAGCTCAAGGGGCGGGGAGGTAGACCAGTATCGACAACTTCAAAACACTCCGATAAATGCAGAGATTGGTTCTAGAGCCAAATTGCTTGTAAACGATTCGCTAGTGTGTCATTATGCAGTATTTCGAGTGTAAAATGAACCAGATGACACTACAGCATGGAGAAGCATGCATGTCATTCGACACATACATGTAGAGCACTTGACATTCCTGGGAGCACAGAGGAGCGGGCTTTAAGCTTAATAAATGTTCAGTCAATTGCTGCTATCAAGAAGACTTTAACAAAACAGGTATCAGATATGGGAAATTACAGGCCACTCACACAGCAGTTTTGAAGGCTTTCTCTTGGCGTTCCTTCCTTTCAGGCAGGGGTTAAATTGGAGTAAAATAATTGCTATAATGAGCAAAGGAAATCTGCCGCAGACGAACGCGGCTCCAGCCAGGCTGTAGCTCCAGGCAAGGCGGAACTTTTATCATTCCTAAAATGTCAACGGGGGACTGGGACGAGCAACCTCAACCCATAAGCATTAAGCACACAACTGCTGCTGTTCCAAAGACGCCGACAAATTCAGTAGCATACCCCACAGTTTGAGTTTACCATTGTGAAGTTTTTTTTTGTATTTGCATTTTACGTCGCCACACTACAGTTCCCACGATAGGCCTATGATATAACGCCCTCCAGGACAGGCTCACTCGCAGCTCAGTTTCAGGATCAATTAATAATACGTAACTACAAGACAAGTTAGAAATCACACGGATGGACGCTCTGTCTGAAAGGATAGCGACTTTAAACAAAAGAACCAAAGGGCATCCATCGGTTCTTTCAATTCTCTCCTTTTCGTATTCCCCATCTTGCCAGAAGCCAAAAAGAAACAAAAGCCCTATGCCTGCTAGCTTCAAGATCAGATAGTTACAGATAAAATACATGCTAGCCTACTTATTTTTGCTATCCAATTGCATCTGAGAAGAAAATAGAAAACTATCATATCATTTTATTTTTTAAGAAGCATGCATGCAGGGGTTTTATGTTGCAGCCATACCCGCCTGTAAAATGAAGATAACTATTGAAGTTGCAAACAATTTTAAAGTTGTTCCCAATCACGGTGTCCTTGGGGTTCTGCTATATGTAATTTAGAAATATAGACTCAATGCTGACTTGATGCTACATGGACTAGAGAGGATATTGCTATGTTGCTTTAATAGAAAATGATTTCACACTTTCCCTTCAATTCAACGGGGAAGGAACATCAGAAATGAATGCATGTTTAATACATAATTAATGTATCATAAATGATCAAATTAAACATTCGGAGCGGACGTAATTGAAATAGAAATGATATGTTCACGTTGGCACTGGCAGTATATGGCCCATATATAAACCATGGGTTATGTTTCCGCATCGTTTCAAATACCACACTACCACCTTCCGTTTAAAGTCGGAGTAGCATATAGCCTGCAGGCTATACTGGTTGTGCGTAAGCCACACAAGCGGCCGTTCAACCGATAGACTTGGAACAAATAATAATAATTATATTTCTAAGCAATTTTCACTGATCGTCTGTCCAAATGTATATCGTATAGGCTAAATTAAAATGGACCAACGACATTTGCTATATAGATTAACACAAATAACATGGGGAGTAAGAAAATACTTTGAAATGTGGAGAGCCTGTAGAATGTTTTTATTTCTACGTTATTAATTAAGTATTTAACACTTTTAAGTTATAAGAAATGCTTGACATCACTGATAGGCTGCCACCCGGCACCCGCGTATCAAATCATGCAGGCCTAGCCTAGCCTACTTATATTTAGGACTGAGATTTGTGCAAAATAACTGCATTGCTGACCAAAGCGTAGGCCTACACTGCCATTGAATGTTTAGGCAAGTTTTGCTATTGTGAAAACAAATATCTATACGATCTAAAACACATTAATCGCATTATAGAAATCACCTGAGTGCATGTGACATGGTCCATCATGTCTCGCGTTATAGTTTATCGTATTAAACATGGACAAGTAAAGCTGTAGCCTATAGCTTATAGGCCTACTGTTTTTCATGCATTTATTATAGGGAACTTATACAATGTTGCCCTAAACTAAATTAATGCAGCAATCTTTTCTCTTCATTCTCGTGTTTGAGCGCACATATGATGGTGCGCTTCTCGGTGCAAAAGCATCTCGAAAGGAGTGAGAGACTATCAATTAATCAATTCATGAAATCGGTTGCTTCATATGGATCGTCGTCCAAATTGGCTTGCATATATTATTAATATTATAAACAGAGGATATATCATGCAATGCATTCATGTTTAATGCATTCAAATATCAACCCGAGTAGGGCTATAGTTTGCGGCATTTGCGCTATACTGAACATGGGCCAGCACATGGCACAGCCAGCCTTCCAGCCTCTGCCGTGTCTGCACACTGGTCATCATTCATCATTCATCAGTGACTGTTATTGATTATTGATCGAAAGTTTAAACCAGTGTTTCATCTCAATGTGATGACTTGGCGAGTTGGCGGGTTCCGTCAAGACGAATTGAAACCAGGTTGTGCAAACCGCCTAATGGCAACAAGACCCAGGAGGTGGGCACCAACTTAAGGAAGAGTGGGCACCCCCCATGTTAAATTGGCGATTTATTTTCTTCATATATATATATATATATATATATATATATATATATATAAGCTGTAGGTGATAACTACAACATGACATGCCGCGGTGATAAGCCGAGGTGCTCACCCCAACACATCGGATACCGGAGAACTCGCCAGTTTACCAACTCGCCGCGGCGAAAATTCTTCATCAATGTCTTCATCGTTATATGCTAACATGCTGTCTTCCTCAGTGCATAGTATGTCAACCCCACAGATGTTATATAGTTAATTTCCAAAGTGATCAAATTATTTTGTGCAATGAAATGGTCAGCTAGTGGTCACCGATGATAGTATAGGCCTGCACTTCAGGATATTGTTTAGCCCACTAATTCATTACATTGTTTCGGTACTTTGGTGTTTATACTTTAGAATTCCTACTTCATATAATTAGTGTAAACTCTAAACAACTACCCCCCCCCCCTCTCTCTCTCTCTCTCTCTCAATTCAATGCAATTTAAATGAAGGTGAAGTAAAACTAAAATGCACTAAACTGCGGTGAACTGGCGAGTTCTCCGGATGCCAACACATTTCACTAACCACCTTATCACCTACAACTGGAGTGTGAATATGCCTTTATTATTTAGGCCTATTTTTTGCTTATTATGACATATAGCAATCATTTATTAATTGTTTTGCCAGGAGTCTTGGTCTTAAAGTGATGGAAACATTGCCACCCCTCTAATTTATTCATCCAACAGCTATTATTTATTCACACCGTTTTGCTACATTAGGAGTCCTCAAATGACCCTCTCTTGAATAATTACTTCAACATGTAACTAAATCAATGAAACAGTTGTACATTTATAAGGTACATTTACTGCAGATAGGGTGGGACAACTTTCATCTGAGAATGTTGATACTCAAATGGCATCTCCATGCAGTCAAATGTGTTTAATTACCACTGGTGGATAGTGCCAATCATCTATTGGGAATTTAAGAGGGAAACATTTTCTTATGTGGGCTAATGAGGCAGCATTTGTTTTAAGATACAATAAAAACATTAAATGTGATGGAAAATTGCCTGAAACCTCTATAAACAAAATGATTAAAACAAATACGTTTCTGATCTGTCTTTTACAAGGCAATTTATTTCAGCAAAGCAGAGAATAATTTCTGTCACCCTTTGGCTTTTTTTACAATGCAGCACTTAACATTTTTTAGTGCAATGTCACAGAACATAAAATTGTGAAATTACTTGATCCCCTGCTGTTTAAATGCTGTTTTCTTTCTGGATTAATGCTACAAAATTAAACTTGGATCCTGCATTCCCTAAAGCATCTAATGAGTACCAAACCAATCAACGAAGCAATTCAGCTTTATAACTGTGGCCTGACTTCTAAACAAGCCTCCTGTCGCTGATTCACAAGAACTATTTTCTTTCTTTCTTTCGGAAGGTTGTATATTTCTTGAATTTTACTGTGATGTGTTAGGCCTACAATGCAATTTGTGCAACACACACACACACACACACACACACACACACACACACACACACACACACACACACACACACACACACACACACACACACACACACACACACACACACACACTTAACAGTATAAGCTGATAATCAATCAAAGGGATGTTTTTTTACTTGTAAAACTGTGATGTGACAATAAAGATGATTCTGATTCTATGCACCTGCATACTAAACTTGTTTTTGTGTGCATTCTCCTACTGATGACATCAGAATTTCAGTTAACATTGCTGTAAGGTGATTTCATATTGTAATATCTCCGAGTGTTGCTGAGGGGGTTGACGAAAAGCAGAGCTTCAAAGTAGTGGTCATAACATAACCCAAATCACTTCTGAGTCATTCCAGACGAGGTAAAATTAGGAAATGTATGATCCAATGTCTAAATAAAGTTCTGGATAATGAATGAAGTTGCTTCGTAGTTAAACTGGCAAGATCAGAAAATACAGAAGGCTTTCTGGAGACCATTTTTTTTACATTCCTTTGGAGGACGCATTGTGAGGGCACACGCACAAGCACGCACACACATACAAAAGGCACATTACATTACATCTTACACAACTTTTATTTTAAAATATATTTTTGTCCATGCATACAATGCTATCAACAGGCGGATCAGGACGGTGACAACAACAATATTTTGGCTTCAAGTTATGCTGAGCAGAATATAGGCTATCATAACACACATAGGAGGTCAAATGTAGGCGTAGCCTACTGTTAACTATAAGCCACTATTATAGCATACAAAATCTAGCCCCAATACGTTCCCTCAGTCCCTACGCTCATTCTGTAGCTCCGAGATGAGGTCACGAGGCGAAGCCCTCCCATTGCATTTCAGAAACGGCGCATGGTTTCCACAACCAACGTTGCTTACCCTTTTCTGCACATTGTATCCAAAAAGTGAAGGTCCGATAATGAGCTAAACTAAATTTAATTTAGGAACGGCCAAGAAAATCCAAGTTGCGGCATGAAACAAGTGTGTGTGCATGTCGACTAAACTGAAGTCAGTTGGAAAATTGAATTCCATGTTCGACCAGGGGAGGGCGCCGGGGAGGCACTAAAGCTTTTCAACTTCCTTGAAAAACATGGAAGCGGCTGACTAAACAACCGATTTAAACGCTCGTTTCATGCCGCAACTTGGATTTTCTTGGCCGTTCCTAAATGAAATTTAGTTTAGCTCATTATCGGACCTTCACTTTTTGGATACAATGTGCAGAAAAGGGTAAGCAACGTTAGTTGTGGAAACCATGCTCCGTTTCTGAAACGCAATGGGAGGGCTTCGCCTCGTGACCTCATCTCGGAGCTACAGAATGAGCGTATAGGGACTGAGGGAACGTATTGGGGCTAACAAAATCCTCAAAGAGTCTAACTTCACTGCTATGCTACAGTATATCAGAAGGCTTATCTGATGTCCACCATCTGCAGCTCATTTCTGCTCTGCTGGTGGTACCTAGATGTGTCTCCCATGTGTCTCCATACCTTTTCAAATGATACATTAATGTAGCTCTGCTAACTTCTTTTATCTCAATGAGTCATCCAATAATAAAACTTTCTAAACTAATTTTATTGTATATATGGAACATAGTCTCAAATTGCACCTTCTTAAACTAAATGATATGGAACATAACCTACTGTGAAGCTGTTCACAAAAAAGTTTACCTAACTTTGCTACTACAGGGAAAACATCCACATGTACATATGTTGCACTCTTTATTCTATCCCTTTGTTTGCTGCATGTGTTATTTGTTGTTTTGAATGTTATGCTATCTATGCCGCTGCATTGTCTGTAATTGTCTTGCCAAACAAAAATATGTTTTACTCTTATGTACCTGTACACAAGATGTAACAATAAAGTACAACCTTGAACCTTGAACAAAGCACTGTTATAAATTATCCCACCTGCATCTTGATCTGTATCTCCAGTCCTGATTCTGTCCCACAGGTGCCTGTAAGCGGTTCATCACCCTTGACCCTGATAAAAAAAAGATAGGTCCGTTGCACATTTAGCCAACTACACTACTTAAACACAAATTTCTTTGTAAATCATGGCCTATATTCTGTTCTATGAGATTAATTAGTTCTGTCAATGGTGTGCATTTTTAGTTAAAAAAACTTTGAACAGGCATAAATCCAGCCCTGTTTGAGCTACAGCCATGACATTTCAGTACACATTATGTGTCTCCATGATGAAAATGTATTCTTAACTACATAACTGCAATAGGTCTATCATATTTTTTTGAAACTTTGCAGTAGAGGTAGATGGTCATGAAAAATCACACCCGTGTGAACTGGGCGGTGCAGGCTGCTCAACAACACTGTTGGCTGACTGGCTGCAGTTATACAGTAGTTATAGTGCTCAGTGTGAAATGGACCTTTAGGCTGCTCAACAGTGCCACTTTAGGTCACCAAGCGGTATTGCAGCTGTTCGTACCACAGACAGACAGACACACACACACACACACGGCCAGTCATTGGAGCGGTTGTTACGCACCGCACAAAAACTACAGGGAAACAAAACTCACAACCATTGGCGAACGGGTGGCTCTACAGCACTTCATTGAAAAATTGACATTTTGCCATACTGCCATGGAACTTCATTACACATTATGCATCTCCCAAGCCCCCAGAACCGAGAGGGAGAACTGAAGCGCAATGGACATGCTGGCCAATTGTAGGTACTGCATGCAGTATATTACAGCTGGGGCCAGCGCCAGACACATGAACGAGCAAAAACGATTTCGTCCAATGGGCTCGACTCACAAGCTTGTGCATGGCATGGAGGTGACACTACTGCACATGCCAGACAACGCAAAATGCATCACATAGGAGTGATAGGACCCAAATAGGCCCCACCTGCCGTCACACTTTTCCAACCCGGAAGAAGGGGTGAAAAGGGAGTATGCGCTGGGTGAGCAACTCCATACAAGTGAATGGGATGGGATTTTCAGTGCCCTCCCTATTATTTTTTAACTCTATGGCATCTCCTCATGAGGAACAACTTTGCCTCTTTGACCTATGACCACTGACCCTTAGATCTTCCACCATTTTGAATTATATGAAAAAACGTTCTCCTGGGAAAATCTCCTCCTGGGATTTCTGAGTAATGAACTGCAGGAAACTTTCTGCACTCAAACTTTGGAACAATATCTAAAAACAATTGGAGAGAGTTTTCTATGTGAAAAACGTAAGCCTCCATGAGCCAATGAATATTGCAGTTTTATGAAAATTCTTCTGCTGTCCTTAACTACATAAATGCAGTATCATATTTTTGCTAGAGGGTCTTGCTAAGCTCTGACATATAACTTACTCCAATTAGCCAAAGGGGGCGCTATAGCAATCGTTTGAAAACACAACATTTGAACAGCCATAAGTCTTGAATCCGTACTTCTCCTAGGATTTTGGAAAAATCTGAGTGAAACACAATCTACATGTATGAACCATTATCTAAAAGTGTGTATCTGAAAGAATTAAGCCTCCATGCATGAGCCAATGAATATTGTAGAGGGCATGGCTTCATATACAAATGGGAACCGGTTCTGTTCTTTTTGGTTCTTAGTCCATGAGGCAGAGCTCCAAAATTGGAACATTAATTATGAGTTGAGTGTACAAAACCATACCTATATTAGATTGTCACCATGAAACTTCCCCAGTTGATTACTTACACGAAGACAATGATTTATTGTATAAAAAAAAATGTAATATGCAAATGAGGCATTATATAGGAAAATATGCAAAAAAAATAAAAATGAAAAAGCTACTACTGTGGAAGGGTTATCATATGTATTTACTTATATTGATCCTATAAACAATATAATGTAGGTATAGTTTTGCCCACTCAATTCATAATTAATGTTCCAATTGTGGAGCTCTGGCTCATGGACTAAGAACGAAAAAGGACTGAACCGGTTCCCATTGGGAACCAACCGGTGGGAAAGGGCTCTCTGAGTGGCAGTGCTGTGGTTATAGTAGCTCAGTAAGTAGTGTCAGGTCCCGGGTTCTAATCCTGACTTATTCACGCTTAATTTAAATTACTGCATAGAAATCATGACTTTATCAATTAATGCATGGCCACTATGTAATGCCATTTTTACATCATTCAATGTATTTTGTATTGAAACAGGGGCATGGCGCATGACAGAAGACAAAACCTAATGCTTTTCATGAAACTTACAGGGCAGTTGTAGCTGAATAAGAGGATGCCTGGGAAGAAGATCACAGGTTTGATTCCCGGCTCCGGCTAAACCGACTGGTCAGGAATACAGTGATGACTAGAAAAAGTGCCCTTCTGGGCACAGGTCTCCACCAGGAGGATAGGAGTGTGTGTGTGATGTTTGGCAAAATGTTTAGGAGCAATATAAACGTGTGTGTGTGTGTGTGTGTGTGTGTGTGTCGCGGCTTGGCCTGTTGTAGCGCCACCATGAGGCTGATTTGAAAACGGTCAAGTGGCATTTCTTCCAAAGTCTAGTGGGAATATGCATGCACAGTTTCACCACAATCGGACGCTGCGTTGAGTAGTTGTGGTGATTTGTACAAAACGCGTACAAAGCGGGCTACTCCTGAAAAGTTTAGAAGCCAATCGTAGCCAATGAGGGTGGATTATGAGAAATCAAATAAACCCGTCTTGATCACATGACTATGGAGAGCATGTGTACCGATTTGCGTGAAATTTGGATAAAATCTGAAGGAGTAATATTAGAAAATGTGTTTTACATATGTCGGCCTCCTGGTGGCGCTATAAAGAGCAGATGTGAAAAAGTCCAGGCAAGGGTTTTTCCTTGGCTTCTAGGGAGTTGGCATACAAAGTTATTCACAGATCCGTGCAGTTAGAGGTAAAAACGCTTTTCGGCCAATTATAGCGCCACCATGAGGCTGAGTTGAAAATGTTCATGTGGCATTTCTTCCTCTGCCTAGTGGGAATGTGCGTGCACAATTTCCCGGAAATCACACGATGTGATTTGCAGCATTTTGTTTGAAACTGAGCACTCCTGCAAACTTTGGAAGCCAATCTTAGCCAATCAGGATGGAGTCTGAGAAATTTGAAAGAACCGTTTCGTTGAATGGCTCTAGAGAGACTGTGTACCAATTTGCGTGATGTTTGGACAAAATATGTAGGTGTACTGTCCAAAAACTTGTTTTGCACAAAGCGGCCTCCTGGTGGCGCTATAACAGGCCGTTCTGGAAATTTTGGGGCAGAGGTTCATCGTTGGCATCCAGGGAGTGTGTGTGCAAAATTTGGCATCGACCGGGTTAACGGTGCCAGAGATTAGCTGTTCACAGACGGACGGACACACGGACACACGGACGGACGGACACACGGACACACGGACACACGGACGGACGGACGGAGTGCAAAACATACTCTCTCCCCATGCCTTCGGCCTGGTGGAGACAAAAAGCTATAGCCTGATTAATGCTACAAATAATTGTTGTGTATATGAAGCAGAGAAACTGAGAAACTTCTTCATGACTGAATTCCCCCTCATAAGAACTCTGCACTGCTCAGCTATTTCCAATGTTCATTTGTAATTGCATGGTCTCCTTTCTCTCAAGTTCAGCCATATTGTGTTTCTATGGCTTACTGCGCCTATTGCATATCTTGTATTGCTGCTTGCAGCTATCTAACTAGAAATACACCAAGTATCTCTGTGTGTGTTTGTGTGTGTGTGTGTGTGTGTGTGTGTGTGTGTGTGTGTGTGTGTGTGTGTGTGTGTGTGTGTGTGTGTGTGTGTGTGTACGTCTGTAATCCACGTAACTCGAGAACCGTTCGCCCCCACCACAAGGGGTGCAGTCACAGTGCCTGCATGGTGTTGAGTCGGTCGGACCGACGGTTGTCCAGAACCGCCCCAAAAAGGCCTCTGCCCGGGCTCTGGACAGGGTCCGTGCACAGTGACAGTGTCCATATATGGAGCTGGCCTGTTCTGACATCATTCTGACGTCTGCAGACTGCATACACTGATTAGACTCCATATTTGGGCATGCCTGACAAAGAACTCCATGCTGTGTAAAGATTAAAATATGGCCTGTGCTAGCTGGTATATGATATGGGGTCAAATAGGTCAATCAAATGGTAATTGAGGCAGCACTGGACATTTGCTGGCGATTTTGAGACAGTCTTGAAGTTGGCCCAAAAGGTGGCGCTATAGAGGAAAGGGTGACCCCATGGCGCTTCACCAACTTCGACACCTTAAGTACCAGAACGGCAACGGCCATCTAGTCTACCACTAACCAGCCTACAACCTACATGTCTAGGACAAGAAGTTCGTATAATAAAAACATGGCAGTGTTAATTAACTGCAAAGTTGGAGAAACATACCTGCAGCGGTGAAGTCCTGTTGTATTAAAGATGTTGAAAACAAGAGCTCCAAGTTGGAGCCTCCAACCCAACCAACAGGTGAAAATAGACAGCAAGGACTGCCGAGTCGGCCCAGGCCCAGCGCCATATTAAAAACCATCTCCGAGCTTGATTCAAACTCCATCTTTGCTGGCATTCTGCGGCTGCCTAACACTCAAACTTTCAACTCATTCAGATTTTCGTGGTTATGGTCTTTCTTCATTGGACATTGTGTGAACATTTCCACTGACTTCCTGTTGCTGGCTGCTGCTAACAATGTCGAGAGTTCGAGACCCCAACAGTCTATGGTCGTGACATTACAGGTAGTGCACTGCTGGGTAACTCAAGTGGTAGCCTACACTTATCCTACTTGTAGTGCATGCACCAGAAAATGCAACAGAGGGCGCCAGAGTCCACAAATAAAACTGCAAACGTGGTAAACCAACCAACCATGTGGGTTTGATTGATTGATTGATTGATTGAAATATTTATTAACAGTTTTACAGTACATTTCAAGCACAAACTCAATACAAAGACTGTTAACTGTGAGTGGACGACCCAATTAAGCATTACACTTGTTTACAAGAGGGTCCACCATGTTCAATTCATCAAAACATTTAGAGACATACAAATAGACACTTCTATATAGTCAAAGAACAGAACAGGAATTCATCGAGTCCCTGACTCCCTAGTCTTTACTGATTGCTGTGAAATTTTAGTATCTCAGTCTTCACCATTTACATCATGAGACCTGCTTCTTAATGCAGACACATAACCAGTAACGCCTGAGGTCGCGTGCACGCATCCGCCTGGGTGACGTCAGACTGCTAGGCGAGCGTTGGCTCTTTGGCATGGGGGGTCAGATCAATTATGGAATGAATTCTGTACTGGCCATATATGGAGCGTGTCTTGAGTGTACAGGGTTTGATGAGGTCAGATCAACATATGGAATGTCAGAACAGGAAGGACGGGCGGGGAAGGATGAACATATGGAATGTCAGAACAGGTCAGCTCCATATATGGAGATCTAAGGGTTTGAGGTTTGAGGTCAGATGTAGAGTTGCTGGCCGGCTCCATATATGCAGATATAGGTGATGATCCAGTCTTCTCCATGTATGGCTATCCAGGGTTTGATGAGGTCAGTGTCATATATGGAGACGGACGTGGCGTTACAGACTGACGGCCATATATGGTGGTGTGATGTGTCACGAGGCGTGAGGGACTGACGGACATATATGGTCGTGTGACTTGTCACAAGTCGTGAGGGACTGACGGACATATATAGTGGCGTGACGGACGGAACGGAATACAGACTGAAAGGTTTTTCAGGTTTTCATATAGTAATCTGCAACCTACTACGGTGGCAATAAAAATATAGTTTTACAATTTGTTCTAAGTCAAGTGGATGGCAGAGTTCACACCAACTATAAAATCACACCTGTGTGAACTGAACGGTGCAACTATACGTACTGTACTATATTACTGGTACTAATCGTACTGTACTGCACCTTACGGGTGAGAGAAGACACGTCCACTCAAGATTGTGAAAGCCCTCCTCCCTGACCTGTGTGTGACCTGAATGCGACCCCAATCTGTGTGTGTGTGTGTGTGTGACCTGAATGCGACCCCAATCAGCATCAGCTGCAGGGGTCAATAGGTCGTACTCAGACATAGGGACATACATACAGACATACACACACCGTCACTTAAAGGAGCGGTTGGCACCGCTCCAAAAAATATAAAATGGTGAAAGATATACAGTAGTTATCTTTATAGTGCTCAGTGCGAATGGAATAAATACAATAAACGTATACTTTAAATTCTTATTTATTGGTAATTTGGTATCACTATATGAAAACACATTTTACAAAAATAAAAAAGTACATTTGTGTGTGAACAAGATCAGTGGTTCCCAACCTTGTATGGTTCAGGGCCCACTTGAACATTTTTAAAGTGTTCAGGGCCACCCGTCTGACCACTTAACCGAATCTTAAAAATTGAAGTTCTTATTTAGGTATATGTATTGCTAACATCGTTTTTTATATATTAATGTTATAGCCTATTATCATTACAATCTTAATGTTTTGCCAATTATTTGGGGGCCCACTTCAGCACTTGCCATGCCCTTGTGGACCACAGGTTTGGAATCACTGTCAGTCACTAGATAAACTGGCAGACTGAAAGAAAGATAGATACATGTACATACGGATAGAAAAGGGAATCAAGGGACAGGCCTACATGAAAACTGATGTAGTGTATTACTTAATATAAGATACACATGGAAGAATCATAATAAGGCATACATGAAAATCACATCATCACAAACTATTTTAGGATGTTTTATTCACCAAAGATTATTTAAAATGCTGCATATTTGCAATATTTCTAACATAGTGAGACCAGGTCTTCTTGTATTGGCATCTTTGCTGGAGGTAATGACTATGACCAGATAATCCCGTGGTATGAACAGCAGCATTTTGATGAATTCTCACATTTATTCAAATTATATATAAAACATAATAAACATTCTAAGCAATAATATGGTATTTCTTCTTACATTATTTTCATGTCACATCATGTAAAATACTCAAAGGCTACAAAATGCAACATATAGTAGCCTATACTAATTAGAAACATTTTAGTCACACCAAGGGTTAGGCCAACACAAGATATTTTTCTTAATGATACATGAACCTTTGATCAGCCCTAGTACATAAGCAGCAGTCTCGCTCACAAACATCTCTTATTGGTTTATTATTTCAAGGTTTTCATCGGCATGGCTGGCATTCAGCAAATTTCCTGTGGAAAGTTCTCCACTCCTTGATGGAATGTAGCCACACATGCTGACTAACACAGGCCTTCCAGTAAGCCAATAACTCAAGCTCAGCTATAGGTAAGAGTTGAAAGAGCACTGCATGTTTTTGTAGCCTTTACCATCATACTGACATAAAACAAGACATAGGCTGTCTGATGGTGGTATATACTACCACTCTGTGTTCTTGATATGTGTAGGCTATTTTGTATTTAAGTAGTGAAGTGAATATCTGCCTCTCATCTGTCTTCTTGCAGAAGCTGCAGTCTGTCTTCTCCATAGTGAGGGACAGTATGTCCAGTATCGATGGCCTCACAGTCATCTGAGAAAAACACAAGGTCCTGTGGGGCATCCAAACATGCAAACACAGCACAAGGAGTCAAGCTTCATGTCTTTCAATAGTGCCATGCAGATGCTGAACAGTGGTAGGCTACCACCCGGTACTTTAATGATTATCTTACCCGGTAACAAACTTTGTTTATGATGTGATACAAGTTCTGCATTTTCCGTTTTAGCAGAACCATTCTTGGACGCTCTTTGCAGTACTGGCTGGGATGGTTTAGCAGCACGTAGAGAAAATCACGGAGCTTGGCAGATATGCAGCCATTCTAGAGTGACATAATTATCATATTAGAATATGAGATCATGCATCCAAGGTCTTTCCCCCACTTGGCAGTTGGATATTACATGGCATGGCTGCCTAGTATCTTCTTCACTTTGATTGTGTTAAGGCAGGGTAACAGTTTTAGGCTATGTGATATAGCTATTTTATGAACAGAAAATACATTTATCAGCTTCAATTGTGTTCTAGTTCCAATGTTGTCAGCTTTTCTTCGTGTCATCTTCCATATTGACTTTAATCTGTATCCTGACCGTCTGTGTGAGTTGTCTCTCCTGATTGGATAAAATTGGTATCCTGACGTGAAAATGTTTTTTCTGTTTGATAAGGAGCTGGAGACAGTGAGATTCCTGATGTTATACTGAACAAACACCATAGTAATGATTACTACAGACAGACAGTCTGTCTATTAGGCTACTCTAGCCTATATCAGAATAGACAGACTAGCTCGTCCATGGACCAGAGCTAGAGACAGACAGACATAGCATTTGATTCTGAACTATAGTCAATAGGCATATTCAAACATAAATCAGATTTCTGGCTTTTATATTGTTTTTACTAATTGTAATACATCAAACGAACTTATATGTCAGTCAGTCATGTTGCTGTAACTTACATGCACATCAACGAAGATCGTGGGCAGTGCCTCAGCGCAAGTTTTCTGTAACCCAAAGGCAATTAAGGCATATCATTAGGCAAATCACCATTTAGTTGTCCAACATGCACGGCATAAATTAGTCCATATGAAACGTCTTACCGTGCGATGATACGTATGCAGTTTATCAAGCAACGTCATGATTTCTTTGCTCAAACCGAGCGACCTTGAATAGCAGGTCGGTGGCGCACATTCTGACAACACCACAAAGCTGAGTAAACACAGAGAAACAGCAAGTCCAGCCTTCATTGTACAGCTAGGGCTTGCTGCAGGTCACTAAACGTTTGAGCGACTGGACCGTGGAGTGGACCAGTGGACTGACTCTGGAAGCGGCAGCTTGGCTGCCGTTTTAAGCACGGTGTGTGAAAAAAAGGAAAGAACGATGACGTTGACAAGAGCAAAACATTTTATTTTTTCAGTGGAATTGGAACAACACGATATTTTTCACGTGCAATGTCACATATTGGCACTGATGGTGATAGATCTAACAAAACAATAGGCATATCCGGTTTTTGTGATAAGACCATTAAATAACTGGACACAAGTTTAATAATAATTATATAAAAGCTTAGGCCTATAGACCTACTTTTACCCGTTGCAAATGTAATGGTGCCTATTTTGTATAGGTGGTGTATAGGCCTATTTGTATCTGCATTCAGCCTTCTCTAAAGAGTCTATGAGACTATATGAGAACTTGTCATATCTGTGTAGTGGCAAAAACGTATATGTCAAATGCCCATTTCTGCCCTGACATCATACAGTCTATAATGATTAAAACATATGAAAAATGTGAATGTAGAAAATAAAATCAGCTGCCTTTACTTTATAAAAATGTTATAGGCTATTACAACATATGTCCTATTTGTTGCACATATTTTGGTGTTGAATAGGACCTACCCATCATTACTGTCAGGTGTCCAAAACCGTTCTTTTTTATTAGTATTTAAAACAATACCTACAAAATAGTGAAAATAGCCGATCGACAAGCTATAAGCTCATAACACGATCCGACGTGTTGTGAGTTTGTAGGTCTGCTATTTTCACTACTTTTGTGTGACACACTTGTATATATGATGAAGAAGGGCAGGGTTTCTACAAGCTTACAACGTGTTGTGAGTTTGTAGATCGGCTATTTTTGGCAAATGTTCCCACCAGAATACGGATGCTGGGATTCAAGTTTTCCTCATGATGTAATGGATCTAAGAGTGAAAGTTTCACATATTTACGTAGCGTAATATAATGTTCTAAAAATTAACAATGTAGTCAGGGGTGCTGTGGATAATAAAGTTATATTTACAAGGGTGACTTGAGCCAAAATCGTTTGAGAACCACTGAAGTATAGTGCAGTGGCATAGTTGAAATATGGAGATACAATGTTTCTGCCCAACAGCGACGATATAACAAAATGAAGGCACCATTTGGAAACCTCAGTGTAGGCATGTTGGGGCTACTGAGCCCTTCTTCAGATTGAGAAAGTTCCTCTTCCTTTTTCTCCTGGGGGCAACCACGCGGTCATGTGATTCTGGCGGATCTCGAAACACAAACACCCGTTCGCCAGTAGCAGGGATGCCTAGTATTGTTGCCGATGACCTGGGAGCAGTAACGACTGCCTCCACTACTCCTTCTGTCACGGTATATTGGCGCTGCTGTATAGAAGACATGTTAACAGGTTGCTGTATATCAGGAGGATCACCGTCCTTTTGCTTCTCCTCAACCAACACTGGAATGACATCTCTCAGTGCCTCGAGTCGAGGACTGTGGAATAGCTTTTCCATCAGATTTGGCCTCTTCTCCCGAAGTCTGGGGGATTGGGAGTACAAGTGAACCTTTGTTATAGTCAAACTGTGTCATTTGGTAATTTAACCACATGAACCCTAGTGTCCCCATATACTGGGCATGTCAAAATAGCAGATCTAAAAGCTCACAAAACAGTTGTGAGCTTGTAGGTCGGCTATTTTAGGTAGATATGGTGAAAAGGAGGGGACCAACAAAGTATAAAGGCTAGGGGTTTGGTGAGTTGAACTCATGATATTTAAACAGAAAACAAATATTTTCCAGTAGTATTATAGTATGTAATTGAGCTCACCTGTGTCTGTCCTTGTTATCCATGTTATAGCTCAGCATATTCTTAACCACTATGTCTTTCCTTAGTTTGACCAGCATAGTTCTACTTGATCCTCCAGGACACCTGGTGATAAGAAATAATTGATAGTGAGCCTGTTCATTATAAACAACTTCGGCAGACAATGGCAGCTTTGATTTAAAAGTGCAGCATGTCTCTTGGATGTTGTGTTTTTGTGTACCTAGTACTGCCTACCATTGCTGCTGAGGTAAAACCACTTAAATATTGTTCACAGTGCCTTGAATATTGTTTAACATTGCTCATAGTACTGTATACCTTGCTTTGGTTTAGCAGTAGCAGTGTAGCACCCACAAGTAACCAAGGACAAATAGTACTATTACTACTGCAATTTCCAAATCCAGCAAATGTAAAAAAATAAAATAAAAGAATTCCAGATGGTGTCCATATTACGTTATGGTCCCGCCCTGGACTATAAATCAAGGTGCATTGTGGAGTGGTATCCTTCACGGTTAGTCAAGTGATGATGATCAATGTTAAGAGAATATTGAAAACCTTTGAAAAATAAACTATGTAGAAATAGAGGTGCCCATGTGAATTGTAATTTAAATCATCAAAAAAAGGTTTAAGATGCAGCTGTTCAAATCACATCATGGCTTTCATAATAAGACACTTTAATTAGTCCAACATAATGTGGAACACCTAGCAGACACCAAATACCCAAACAGCAGAGATATTACATCTTGGTCCAATTTAACCAGTTTTATTCCGTTGTCCTTTGGCTAGAGCAGACAGAGCTGTCTAGGAGTCCAAGGGGACTTCGTTCATAGAGCATTATTCACAAAAACAGCCCAACCACCACAGCGTGGGCCAGACAACAGCAGTAAGTTAGTTCCACAGACGGAGCCAATAGATTACGAGGAGATGGAAATAGAATGATGATGTATGATTTGATATTTGGCTTAATGGGAGGAAGAGGTCCCACCCATGCGGGGCCGTAGTCAGGTGAGAGTTGTTAAGAGACGCCAGCATTTTGGGTTGGGTGAAATTACAGCAAGCTGTAGTGAATATCATAATTTACTATGCGTACACATTTAATCACTCAAAGGTAAATACAAAAATAAAGCTATTCCAAGACTTTTGTTGTTTATTTTTTAAACAAGAAAACTTGAAAAGGCCCACAATGGAAAATGTGGATAATGTCACATGATGACAATGGCTTTCAGAGAGTTGCTTAGTGTTCATTCAAGTTCAAACGAAATGTATTATGCAGACAAAAACTTGGCTTGAGAGTTTGAAGAGCTAACCACATCTTGTATGATGATCAGTGGCTTGATATGAATTCCCCCTTTTCTCTTAAAGAGAGACAGGATCTGTCCACAGTATTTTGGACACGGATACATGAACCCATTCATCATTAGTTGGGGTACAAAATGTTCCTATTGAAAGGTAAATCAGTGTGTTTGTGGGTTTAAATACAAAACAAAGAGCAGTCATCCTTTACAGGTAAATGCCAGTACAGCTCTCACTGACAGATTAAATTCCAAACAGCTGTTGTAGGCTGCATATGGCTAAAAATGTGCTAGCTGTGGGGGTTTGGACTTGTCATGTGGAGACATTTAAAAGAAAATCTAAAAATGAACTTTTTCAGTAACACATGGTTCTGTGTGGTGGTAAGATCTATTGATTTTCCAGTCTGAAAACAATATATTTGTGACAAGTCTATTCATGGCCATTCTGATGAGAAGCATTCTGATGAGACAGCCAAGTATTCTGTTACAATATTCATCAGAACTGTGAGATGCTGCTTATGCATAATTCCATCATCATGTTACAAAACCTTCACATTTTAAATCCTAAATTAAGTTATGATAGGAAAATAGACTGTTGCTCTAATGGGTATTTTGCTAAATTGGGTCCCAATTCAAAATACTGTACCATTATGGTTACTAAACGGATAAGACCATATTTCAGAGTTTAGATATTTCTCTACCAAGCCCCCTGATATTTTCCGAGGTTATAGCAATGGTAATGCAGGTAATACAGTATAGCTGAAACTAGCTGTATCTAGTGAGTGTGGATCTCATAATGGGGCAAGACTGGGGTAAGACTCACGCCCCTATTTTAAGATTCTCACCCTGAGGTTTCCTGCTCTGAGGAGCATGAAACAGGAGGCCGTTTGGGGCAGAGGGCATCTATGATTGAGAGGAGCTCAGATTCAGGCAGGGTAGGGAGAAGAAGGCGCAGGGCCTCCAGGAGAACATCGGTAGATAGCTGACTCTGCCTCACCAGCTGCGATGCAAAATCTAAGTCCTGGGATCATGAAAACAAAACAGGAGTCCATCTTAACATGACATACTAGGCAACAGTAGACAGAACAGACACATTGAAACTACCCATGAATAAACAGACACAGCATCATCATTAACATGAATACCAGTTTCCTTCACTTGCATGAACAGACGCAATGAGGGACATGATGTTACCAGAATCCTATCATTATATCAAGATGGGGACAATGGTAAAATATAAAACATCCCAATGCGTGCTGTAGCTAGCCTGTGTAAAACGGCACATTTGACACATTTTCCAGCACAGACAGTACAAACTCTCGAGACACTTGGAATATATTTATAACTCTAGCTATAAGCTATTATAGCTATATTTTCATTGGTCAAGTTCCTACAACTGAAACGGAGTGCTGCATCATGCCTGGCTTTCAACCTCCCAAAATATTCATATCTCTCCATTTTTGTGCTCCCATCACTTGCTTCCTGTTGCTGGTTGCATCCAATTAAAAACACTGGTGATGACCTACAAGATGATATGATGCACCCCTACATCCTTTCCCACGCAGCAGTCCCTCCCTTCCCTACAACACCCTGGCCAATGCTCAAAGCAAACAAGACTCTGCTCCATCTTGGTTCTCAAGCTGTGGAATGACTGCATTGTCTGAATTGTCTGCATTTACTCATCCTAACTATTAAGAGCAGTGGGCCTTAATAATACAGAGTCCGGGGAGCAGTTAGGGGTTAAGGGTCTTGCTCAGGGACACATCAACATAGCCTGGGCGAACCAGCGACCTTCCAATTCCCAGGCAGCCTCTCAACCCACCCAGCCACTCAGATAGACGCTTACTGTTTGCTTGTCTACAGATGCCAAGTATGTTATTTAGATAGTTGTTTAGTCACATGCAAGGTTTGAGGTTTGTTTTCTTGGCATTGTATTTACTTGACCACTTAGCTTGTTTGTACAACTGGATAAGAGCGTCTGCTAAATGCCTACATTGAAAATTAAAATGTTCACATGTCCTCCTCAAGTAGAATGACAGGATTCAGGATAGAATAAATCAAGTTGCCCTTTTAACACATTATTATATAGAAGGAGCAATTGAGATTAAGTCAAACCTGGTCACAGTTTGCATACAGCCTCTTGAGTTCCAGTTGTTCCTGCAGATCCTCCGTGGCTTGACTCCTGGTCGTCAACCCTTGCAACCTGGTAGTGGCAGAGAGTAAAAACATTGCAACAATTTGCAGAATAGAATTGATGATTGATGGAAATGAATCTGCATGAATAAAAGCTTTTGCAATCAGCCTTTGATTATGTACCACTGACACAACATCCCACCTATCGGCCAACAGCAAGAAGACCTGGTCACACTTGTACAAAGCCTCCTGGAGGATGGTCGCCATCCTGTAGTCCTGCTGCACCTGGAACACTCTCTCATCCTCCTCCTCTGGTGATGAACTGTTACAAGCTTGCTTGTCTCTGGGCTGAGCTTTCTCCAGGCAATTCAGTTCAGCCCTTTCCTTTTGAAGCTGCTGGTCTGCTTCTTCAAGACCCTGTACCCCCATCCAGAGTCAAATTAAAATGAGAAAATGAATTGACTTAACACTTACGGTACATTTGCGGTCAGTAAGACTTTTGATGAGCTGTGTGATATGAAAATGTCACACAGCTTCTTTTTCATGGTGGCGGATAACGGCATTTTATACAGACTCTGGATATTTAGTTAAATCCAAGCAAATAATCCGCAGTCAAAAGGAAAATTTGTATAAATGGATGGCGTGAATTGAAGAGAAAGCACAGAAGAAAAAATGTTGCCAGAAGCCAAGACGCTTGTTGGTCAAATTCCCTCTGTCCTTGTGCTTGCCCTTCAGAACACATCCAACTGGAGAGGATGGTAACCTACCACACAGTGGTTCTGTATACTCTGGGCCAGCTCCTGTGTCTCCAGGTGCTTTCCCTCTCTGAGCTGCTGGGTGAGCATGCTGTGCAGGGTGAGCATGGCTTTCGATGTCTCTAACACCTTGGTCCTCCTCTCTGCCTTCTGATAGTAGATGGCTGCCATCTGCATGGCCAGGCCGTCTGCCTGTGAGTGTAGCTGACTCTCTCTGTCCTTCTGCATCTCCTCCAGGACCTGGAACCACAATTAGTACAATTAGACATAGTACCGTCCCTTTTGATTTAGAAAATGACTTCTGGTCCAGATAAAGGGTTACATTATTAAGTAAGGGATAATATCTGGCTAGGTGGTCATTGTCGGGCGATAATTCACCGACAGGGAGTTTAACCACCGTGGCGAAGCCGAGGTGGTTAATCACCCTGAAGGTGAATTATATCCCGACAATGACCACCTAGCCAGATATTATCCCACGTATTACATGGCTACCTAACATAAATTAATAAATGGACCCAAAACACAACAAAAAAAGTATTCCATAAGTTTGCGCTGCCCAGCTGCAGGGCTGGAGCACTGTCGGAAAACAATGAAGTGAGTTGATCAAATAGAATCCATTTTCGGTACTGCTTTGTCTATTTCTCGCTCATATGTTTTCAAAAACATTTTTGAGAGCAATGTTTAGCTGTAAATGGCATTGTGTGTCACTAGTGTGTGTGTGTTTACATGGCTGTCATGTTGGAAACAGCAGAAAATCAAGCGGGGCGCAGCCGCGCAGCTGGTGCTCAGAGGGTTTGATTAGACAGCGGTCTGTTATAGAGAGGAGCGGTCATTATCAAGACATAACTCACCGCTGAATTCAGCGATTGACCAAACAGAATCAAGCATTCAACCAAGCCATGTAATAATACAAAATAATAGTTTAGTTGATTGACTAAACATATTACGGTCTGCATCTCCTATCAGTCAGTCCGTCAGTCACGGCTCCATATATGGCCAGTACAGAATTCATTCCATATATTGATCTGACCTCATCAAACTCTTAGATCTCCATATATGGACCTGACCTGTTCTGACCTGACATTCTATGTTGATCTGACCTCATCAAACCATGGATAGTCATACATGGAGAAGACTGGATCATCACCTAGAGCTGCATATATGGAACAACATCTGACCTCACGGACACCAGATTAATAGTTTAACTCCTGCTTCTTAACTGTGCCGTATTAAGAAGCTCTGTTGTTTCAGCGTGATCTCACCCTCTTGCCCTCAGGGCGTCTTACTTGTGTTTGTGTGTTTATAAATAAATAAATAAATAAATAAATAAATAAATAAATAAATAAATAAATAAATAAATAAATAAATAAATAAATAAATAAATAAATGTATGTATGTATGTATGTATCAAAAGGAGGATGCTTGTCTTTGATATATATCATAACATGAAAAGTTGTGTTTTGGCTGTTGGTGAAACATATTAAGCATTTTGTGTTATTACCTTAATATTTTATCATAATTGTGTGATCAGAATTAATGGCATAGATTTATTGAATATTCAAAAACGAATAATCCACAGATAACGTGTTAATGAAAACAACTGTTGCTCCTCTAGTTCACAGAACTTCACACAGAGCTATTTGCTCTTGGTTATGACATTATGATGGTCTAGGAGTAGTGACATGTGCTTAGCTAACAGCAACATACATCTAAGATCTCCCATCATAGACATCATCACTGCAGTAGTGCAGTTAAAAAGGATTTATGGTTATGATAATTTACTAGAGACAGACTGTGCTGTTCTCCCCATCCTTTCTTCACCTTGTCCATGACACTGCTCTCCATCTCCTTCTCCTTCTCAAGCAGTTGGATCCTGTCCTCCAGTCGCTTGTGGAAGACGAGCAGCTCAGATGGTTCTGCTTTATGTCTGGCCTCGCTGGATTTCCCCTTGGAGTGCGTCTTCCTCTGCAAAAGCCACAATGTTTTTGAGGTGGTTAAGAAAAAGAGCCCACAGCATACTCCTATGATGTGATTAACAATTGAAAATGCTGCAGAGCCCATTATGATCTCCGAGCAACAATGTGCTGTCATCCCTTAGCCTCGCAATTGATGTGGACCACATTGTTGGTTACACTGTTGGCCGCTATTCCCCACACTTGTTATTACATCAAAGAAAACATTAGTATTCACATTACTGCCTGCAGCAGTTGAGTTCAAGTGGTGGTCTGTGAATTTATTTCATTGCAATTATTTGCATAAGTGATCGTAAACAATAGCAAGACAACAGAGAGACAGCTAAGTAAATGCAGGCATAGCCACTATCTACAGGAGCGATAAAACAAAAATACAATGAGAGAGGAAATACTAGGTCAAAATAAGTTTCTGTTGTGGAGAAAACAATTATGTGTACATATACAGTAGATAATTCTCCTTTTCGTGGAACTAGATTAGAACTTGGGGGTTCCTATTGTTCCACCCGCGGTGGAAACAAGTATGTGCTAGTGCTACAAACAATGCAATCTGAGAAGCCATCGTCCAAAAATAAAGGAAAAACAGCGCCCTCTTTTCCTTGAATTGACGTGAGTCAACAGTCTGTCTTGAGAGACTACAAACAAAGTAACTAGGATAGCAAACCTGACATAAACCCTGGCTAGTATCTACCGGTATTTTTCATTTTTGACGAAAACAGATTACTTAAAAAATATTTTGGCATCAAAGCATCAGCATTTTGGCACAAAGCATTAGGCACAGCTACAGGTAGTTAAAACTGGAAAGATGGATCAAGTAAAAAATATGAATTGTATACTTTAGCCCCTCTTATAAACTCTTTCAACACTTACATAAGAATCTATTTTCATAGTACTGAAGTGTCACCCAATCGTAATTTTAATTTAAAGGGATATTTCACTTTCAAACATGTTTGGGGTTATTTTAACATATACTCAGGCTTTTTTGATCACCCCAGTATTATGTCAATCATGAACAGAAACTTGCAAAATATGTGTTTATGAGACAGTGGTGACAAAAGTAGCTGTGACACAATATTACAGAGGTTGACTTAATTCATTTGAATACACTCACTCACCAGTTTATCAAGTTTGTCACTAGAGGGCATGGCTATAATTTCGCACTGTTGTGTTGTGAGCTTGTAGATCTTGTATAAGAGCTTGTATATATTAGGCTTTAAAATGTAATGAAAGTGATGGGCCCAAAAACGAATAGATACAAATAGAATTTAATAATTTAACACCTGTGTGTGTGTTTTTTCAGTTTTCTCATGCATGTCTTTCCTCCAGGCAGAGAGGGCGCTGTGGAGCTTGGCTCTGGAGACTGCGTGAGGCAGTACCAGGCAGCGGTCCATCACAGACAAACACTTCTGGAACTCCAGCTTCATCCTCAGCATGTCATCCTCTGACAGGGTCAGCTGGGAGGAACACAGACACCTGGGATGGACAGACAGACAGACAGAGACCGCCTCTCATCATACTGTATATAATTAACAACCATATAAAGAGGACAGACGTCACAGGTTCACTTTAGAAGTGAATTTAAATTTGAGTGTACAAATGGAACCAAATCAATTTGTTTTCTGTGTGTGTATGAGTGTGTACGAGTGTGCATGTGTATCTCTCTTTTGCATTTCGTGAGAACCGTCCAACCAATCGACAAACTCTGCCTGTGTATCGCAGAGCACCTGACGGTAATTAAAACAAAGTCCACCACTTATAAAATTGTTGCTGTCAACGCAGTCATCCCCGATTGAATGGTTGCATAACTAACAGGCGAACATTGACTAGTTTGCTTGTTTAGCTTAGTGATACTAGCCCTATATCTTGTGCCACCCCTTACCCCTTATCCCTAAACTTATTTGCCATTTTTTACTATTTTAAAACATTGTAAAATAGTACAAATAGCCGATCTACAAGTTAACAACGTGTCGATGTAGATTGGCTAGTTGAACTATTTTTTAAATGTTTTAAAATAGTAAAGAATGGCAAATAAGTTTATGGATAAGGGGTAAGGGGTGGCAAGATGGAGCCCCTAATGCTATTGAACTGACAATCAGCACAAGTGGAATGCCTCTGAGTCTTCTCCAATTGAATTACTTGGCCAAAACCGTTGAATACATAGTATGTATCATACAGAATATTTTGATATTGTCAAGCAGTGCGTACCTGAAGAACGCCCGGCCCTTGGCTCTAATCTCCTTCTGCTCCTGTAGCTCTCTCTCCATGGCCCCCTGCAAGGCCTCCCTGGTGCACCTGAGGGTGCGCACGGCTGCCTTGCCCTCCTGGTGGAGCCTCTCCTGGGCCTGGAGGAGAGCACTGGCCCCTTGCCCCTGGCCCTGTCCCGACCCTGACTCTGGCTCCGGCTGGAGGAGGGAGCGAGGAGTTCCAGGGGGGCAGAGGGTTAGCAGAACCTGGGTTGCAGAAGGCTGGATGGATTTGACCTCTGCCATGGCGGTCTGCAGCACACGCATAGTCACCTATATAGAACAGGGTGGAGTATGGAGATAGGGGATGATTTTTATTATTGTCTCCACCAGGCCGAAGGCATGGGGAGAGAGTATGTTTTGCACTCCGTCCGTGTGTCCGTCCGTCCGTCCTTCCTTCCGTCCGTCTGTGTACAGCTAATCTCCGGCACCGTTAACCCGGCCGATGCCAAACTTTGCACACACACTCCCTGGATGCCAACGATGAACCTCTGCCCCACATTTTCCAGAACGGCCAGTTATAGCGCCACCATGAGGCAGCTTTTCACATTTTTTACCTACAACTGCACCCATCTGCGTGAAACGTTGCATGCACACTCCCTAGAGGCCAAGGACAAACCTTTGACCTGCATTTTCCGCATCTGCCTTTTATAGCGCCACCAGGAGGCCGACTTTTGTAAAACACATTTTTTGATATTACTCCTCCAGATTCTGTCCAAAAATCTCACAAATCGTTACACAGTATCTCTATGGTCATGTGCTCAAGTCGGATCTGTCCGATATTTCCTATTCCATCCTAATTGGCTATAATTGGCTTTCACAGTTTGCAAGATTGCCCCGTTTTGAACAATAGCCTCAAATCATGAACGCAGCATGCAATTTACGTGAAATCTTTCACACTTTTTCTTACTAGGCTGAGGAATATATCCCACCCTTTTCACATTGGCCTGTTATAGCGCCACCAACAGGTTGATTTTTGCAAAACACATTTTTGGAACAAAATGCCTCAAATCATCCAATTGCCATCAAAGGCGTATGAAGAAATGGCAATCGGTACACATGATCTCTGTAGTCATGTGATCAAGACGAGTCTTTTGGATTTCTCAGATTTTACACTGATTGGCTAAGATTGCCTTCCAAAGTTTTCAGGAGTGGCCCGTTTTGTACAAAATGCTGCACATGTCCTGCTCATCCAGAATTCTATCCTCAGAGATGCTATGAGTGATCTGGCTCTGCATTTCCTCAACAAAATGAAGAAAATTGTTGCCAAAAAAAAGATCCTCCTAAACATTTTGCCAAACATCACACACACTCCTATCCTCCTGGTGGAGACCTGTGCCCGGAAGGGCACTTTTTCTAGTTTGAAAATGTGCTAGTGTGGTACATGTTGCCATGGGCTTTCACACGTTAGCAACAACAGAATGTTGAAAGTGTGTCACCTTGCGGATGTCTGCGGCTGCCTCTTCGTCCAAGTTGTTGATGAGCTCAGCAAGCTCCAGGCTCTGAGAGGTCAGCAGGTTCTGCCAGCAGTGCAGGTGCTGGGCTATGTCCACCGTCTCCTCCAGGCTCTTAGACAGGCCGGACAGATCCCTCTGCCTCTGCTTGTGACTCTGCAGCTGCCTCAGGGATGGAGGGGACGGACGGGTGATTGAAAAGAGGATCAGTTAAAGCTAGGCCTGTCACATTAATTACATAATCGCCTAATACCAATTATTTTAGATAATCCATGTTGACAAATGTCCCTACATTTTCAAACTTTTTTTTTTAAATGCAGAAATGGCCAACACATCACTTTGTGTATTTGAAATGTGGCATATTCACCATGTCAGAGATGAGTTCCCTCCTCTTCTTGACCAGCCCACAGTGCATGGCTCTCCTCTCCTGGTTCAGAGCATCCTCCAACCTCTGTCGCACCAGCACCAGGTCCTTCTGAGCCTTGTCCTGAAGCTGCTCAATCTGCTCTGCAGGCACACTGCCCCCTCTGGTGGACAAGAAGAGAACAACCTGGTGGGTTAATCATCCATTGTATTGTTTTGATAAAGATGAAAGATTTCTACTGTTTAGAACATTTCTTTATGACATTGTTCATCATGCAGACATTCACATGTCACCATTGTCTTGCAAGCAAATAATTAACTAGGTATTGGTCCACATTCTGTCAAACATCCTGGATGGATGGATAGATGGATAGATCAATCATCCCATTCTGATTTTTAAGCCTTTGTGAATCGTTGCTCAACATTAAAATAAATGAGAAGAATATTGATTATGTGAAATATTGTCCATTATATGGGATGAATGTATACTTCATGTATACTTTTTAAGCCTTCGTTGCTCAACATTAAAATAAATGAGAAGAATATTTAGTACAGTGGGAAGAGGGGGGTATCATGCACCCCCCGGAAATATACTTCTAATCAGTGTTTTCTTATTGGAAAAAATGTGCTGAAAATGATGAGCTATGATAAAAAGTTGTCAAAATGTCCCACCTACCTCAAAACCCCCTTTTTGGTATATGGCTCTGGCGAAATTGTGTAAAGGCAAATATTAATTCACTAAAATTACATAAATAGACATGGAAGTCTGAAATTTGTCATGGAGTATCCTGACACATAGGGGTAAGTAGAAGAATAGGATTTGGGGGGTTGCTACCATTATAGTTTTAAATATGACCTACATTATCCCCAGAAAAACAAAAAAAGATGCTGTCCGCTTGACTAATAATAACAAAGATGGTTATTTTCCAACACATTATGGTGAAAATCACTGCCTCACTTGTATATAGAAAACTTCCCATATCCCTAAGCTTCAATTTGATCCCAAGATAACCTTTCTATCTTGAAAAATACTCTTTCTGTAGCCAAAACTCTGAACTATACCTCAAATCGGTGAAAATTGTATATTCAGTCAGTCAGCTATACATTTGGAATAAATTAATGAATGACTGAGTTTGAACTGACTCCACATTATGGAATATTTCTTACTTGAATAAACTATGTTAAAAATTTGGAAAAGTGTCCGATCTACAATTTTTATGCAAATGAGTGCCTCCATTATCAAAATAATCGATTTTCACTATATCTCAGCCAATACTGCACTTAAATGAACAAATACGGTGTCTAGACCTATGTGTTGAGGGTCGAGGATCTCAGTGAAACTGAGATCTCAGTGCCGATGAAATCAATTCCTCTATCTCGTCGCCGGCTTCTTGTGCATGCTTTCCAGTGTCAAGGAGATCAAGCAGTGAGGTTGGTATAGGACTGCACCACAGGACACACTGGATTCAAAAACTATTTGGTTTTCAACAATCCCTGCCCTTCATCATAGGGTTTTGGTTTTTCCACCATAGCTTCATCAGCTCGCTTGTATAAGGCAACGGTGGCTCTTTTCAGAGCAGAGTAGCATGTAGGAAGGCGAGCCAGGTCAACTTTAGATTTAGAAATTAGTTTGTCATCTGCCCCACCACTCTTTCACTGAAGACTCACAATTTAAATAGTATATTCTGAGCCTAGCCAAGCTATATGACCCATAGGGCAGGAGCCTAACAAGTACACTCCCTGGCATGACTAGTATGTCGCAGGGACTTACCCCAATCCAACCCTTTGGTATTCCCCGGCTGGGGATCGAACCCCTGACTATCCAGTCTCAGGGCGGACGCTCTAACTACAAGGCCACTGAGCTGTTGATGATATCCAGAGCTTCTTACGGGTGTGTAACTTTAGAGTGTACAAAATGGAACCAAATGGACCTGTAAGTAAGCCTTGTGTAGCCATGAGGCCCATAGGGCAGAAGCCTATCTCCTGTTTCTGTAGTATGAGGTAGCTTGATGTACAAGTACACCCCCTGGACATGACACTAGTATGTAGCAGGGACATGTCCGACTTACCGACTGAGTCTTTGGTATGACCCGGCCAGGGGATCGAACCCCGACCTCCCAGTCTCAGGGCGAACGCTCTGACTACAAGGCCACTGAGCTGTTGACATCTTACTGGTGTGCAATTCTGAACGTACAAAATGGAACCAAATGGACCCGTAAGTGGTATGGGGGTCCTTGAAATGTGCCTTGTGCTACACTATCTCCGATTCAGAAACGGGTCTCATGGTCGCAGGCAACGTATTCTTCTCCAAAGTTGAACGTTGCCACCACTGTTGAAGCAGCCATACACTACACAGGTTTATCCTGATGTTCTGGGCATCTTTGTAAAGTTAGTGTTATTAACGTTTCAGCACTCTATTTGGTCTCTCTATCCATTCAATGTAGTAGAAGAGCCGACTGTTATGTCGTCTCCGTCCACAGGAAATATGTTGCCTGCGACCATGAGACCCGTTTCTTAATCGGTCTATATGGAACAGATCCTTAATTAGTATAGTTGCAGCAATTCATCTGTCTGCTGTATGGACAGAGTTGTGAGTCTTCAGTATGGTAAATGGTAAATGGTGCATTTATATAGCGCCTTTATCCAAGACGCTTTACATAGATTGTGCATTACATTCACCCATTCAAACACATTCATACACCGATGGCGGTGGAAACCATGCAAGGCACCAACCAGCACATCAGGAGCAATTAGGGGTTCAGTGTCTTGCTCAAGGACACTTCGACACTAACTCTGGGGGAGCCAGGGTTTGAAATGGCAACCTTGCGGTTACCATCCGGCCACTCTACCCCTGAGCCACTGCTGCCCCAGTGGACTTCACCCGTGCCAAGTTGCTGCAGACAATGGTGGGGGCAAATGAAAAACTCACTTCTTAAATCTAAAGTTGACCTGGCTCGTCTTCCTCCATGCTACTCTGCTCTGAAGAGAACCACTGTGTTGCCTTATACAAGCGAGCTGATGAAGCTATTGTGGAAAAACCAAAACCCTATGAAGGGCAGGGATGGTTGAAAATCGAAGGGTTTTTAAATCCAGTGTGGTCCTGCGGTCCAGTCCTACCAACCTTTGATCTCCTTGTCATTGGAGACCATGGACAAGAAGACGAAGAAGACTGATTAATGTGACTGCATTTTGTTCTTTATGGTGCAGGCTAGTGTATAGGGTGGTCACTGTTGCTTACATTTTTGCCTTTGAGTGTGTATATGATGGAATACTGTTACAGGATTGTGTGACCGTTTGTATTTTGTACTGCATAGTGCAGGCCATTCTAGTGTGTATACTGCCGCCTACTATTTGTGTGTGATGTTATGCTACAGTATATATATTCTAAATTATAAAGCTAGCATAAAAACACAACACCTGTCTAGATACCTTATTTGTAAAGTTATATGCAATATTGGTATCTCTTACTTGGTATAAATGTGACTTTATTGTAATGGCAGCACTGATTTTTACACCAGCATGCCACGGGCACATGTGGTCACTTTAAGAATAGTTTCACTGAGATCCTTGACCCTCAAAACATACAAACATACAAGTATAGACACCTTATTTGTTCATTTAAGTGCAATATTGGCTGAGATATAGTAAACATCGATTGTTTTGATAATGGTGACACTCATTTGCATAAAAATGGTAGATTGGACACTTTGCCAACTTTTTAACATAGCTTATTCAAGTAAGAAATATTCCATAATGTGGAGTCGGTTCAAACTCCGTTATTCATTCATTCATTCCAAATGTATAGCTGATACTGACTGAATATACAATTTTCACCGATTTGAGGTATACCGGTAGTTCAGAGTTTTGGCTACAGAAAGAGTCATTTTCAAGATAAAAAGGTTATCTTGGGCTCAAAATGAAGCTTAGAGATATGGGAAGTTTTCTATATACAAGTGAGGCAGTGATCTTCACCATAATGTGTTGGAAAATAACCATCTTTGTTGTTATTAGTCAAGCGGACAGCATCTTTTTTTGTTTTTCTGGGGATAATGTAGGTCATATTTAAAACTATAATGGTAGCAACCCCCCAAATCCTATTCTTCTACTTACCCCTATGTGTCAGGATACTCCATGACAAATTTCAGACTTCCATGTCTATTTATGTAATTTTAGTGAATTAATATTTGCCTTTACACAATTTCGCCAGAGCCATATACCAAAAAGGGGGTTTTGAGGTAGGTGGGACATTTTGACAACTTTTTATCATAGCTCATCATTTTCAGCACATTTTTTCCAATAAGAAAACACTGATTAGAAGTATATTTCCGGGGGGTGCATGATACCCCCCTCTTCCCACTAGACTAATTGATTATGTGAAATATTGTCCGTTTGATGATTGTGCTTTATTAACAGAGTTAAATAGTAAACATCATATAATAACAAGAACACCTATAAGTATTTTTTTTGTTTTCTTTTCAGGAAGGATCTTTTATATGAAAAGTCAAGAAATGGTCTCAAATGGGATAAACTCAATCTGGGGTAAGCTCAACCAAGCCTAAACGCTTACTGAAGATATCTGACCTAACTGTATCCATAACTTAGCATTGATCTACAAAGCATACATGTCAACCTAGTATAGACGTAAATGTTGCCTGTTATTGTGATAAAAAAAAACAGGCTCTGACCTTTTGATGTGGTTAAACCAGTTGTCCAGATTAGTGGAGGTGTTGGAGAAGGTGTCCGAAATCAGGCCTTTGAGACTCTGGAGGCTGTGGACCAAAAACTTTCTCTGGGCATGGCGTTCTGCCAGCATGCAACGCTGATTGGCTAGGACCACATCTAGTACCTCTTCCAGTTGATCCTGGGCAAATGAGAGAAAATTCTTAAAGGTCACCACCTTGCACTCAAAACTGGTGCATTGACCAAAAAATACTGGATATTAAAAGGACCAAATCTGCTCTCTGTCTTGAGAGCTCACTTTGAAATGCTCTGGGAAAACTAGTTTTTCCACAGAGTTTTCATCACAATCCTTGTCACAAATTACAATAGAGCAATAGGATTCAGGTTAAAATCAGTAAGGTGGTGCAATCAACTTGTCATACTCACTTGGCAGCTGAAGTATTCATGCTGAAGGCTCTTGGTGGTGCTCTTGTCCAACTCGCCCATCCTGGTGGCCTCCTCCAGCTCTTCAGAGAAGATCTTGTGGAGCTCCACCCGGCGCCACTCTACAATCTGCCTCTGGACCTTGGCGGAGGCCTGTTCATGTCGGACCAGCAGGGCCCGCTGGAGCTGGCTCTGGGTTAGTTTGTGTAGCCTTTCCAACAGGACACTGCACTGGAGAAGCTCCTGTTAAATTAGAATAGATCATTTTCTATTGTTGACATGACACAATTTTATTGTTGTTGTTTGGAGATGTGTGAAAGCCTTCTCCACATCCAAGTTCAGGACAATGTTGTAGTTCTTTGCATACTGAAAAAGTTTATAGATTGGTAGGAACAATGCAAACTTGCAGACTTTAGACAGGATAATGCCCGCATGCTGATTATTATCATTATTATAATGTTGAACTCAATATTATTCCACTTGAAAGAGAATAGAGAATGTGTAAATGTACAGTATGGCAGGGAATTAATGTCTATAATTCCATTAGCCAGAATTCAGAAGAAAGCCCATGGGATCACCAAAATCAGTAGAGGTGCACAGCATTGTTTGGGCCCAAAGTGGTGGTCCCCACCCAGCTGTTGACATCGCCATCCCTAAAACATTGCTAAAAAGTAATAGAGTAGTAGAGAGAGGGAACAAGCATTGAACAACGCTAGTCCCTTGTCCATACCTGTTGGTCTGCATGCTGACACAGCAATTCAGCTCTGGCCTTCTCCGCTGCTTCCCTGTGGTGTTCAACCTCCATTTCTTCCCGCGTCTCCAGGTTACACTGGCCGGCCAGAGCGGCCATGCGGGCCCCCCGCTCCTCTTTCAGACGGCCCTCCATGCCCAGCAGTTGGCCATGAAGCACACTGAGTAGCCTCTGTTGAGCCTGGGCACTGGTCTTGCCCTGGGAGCGGAGACTTCCCAGCAGGGCAGCCATCACGTCTTTGTAGATCTGAACCCGGGTAGCCTCCAGGTTGGTGGTAGCTCGCAGCAAGCTTGACATCTCAAGACTAACAGGGACAGAGGAAAAAGAAATATAGGTGAAAAGGAGGTGTTTTTTGGTTCAAAATATCAAATTTGTATGATCATAAGATACACAAAGATACATTACATTTATTTTTTATGTATAGCAGCATTCAAAATAATGTATAATGATGTTTTATAACTAACTTATCATGCTTTATTGAATTATGCCTATTAGTATTAAGCCATTTATATTTTACACAAAATATTCATTAAAAGGCAACAGAGAGGGATGAAAAACAAGAGAAGTAACCTAAGTATCCTAAGAACCTGAAGCTAACTGCATTGTGCTGATCTACTAACTTCTCCAGAGCCTGAGACATGTTTTGAGGGTCCTCCAGAACCATGATGTCCACCATCTTGTCTTCAAATGCTGCTTCGTCCTTGGCTGTCTCACTCAGGTTGGAGTCTGCATACTCGGGGTCAGAGTCTCCCCTCCTCTTCTGAGGGAAACCAATAAAAAAAGACTTTTTCCCCCTTTTTTTTAACGATTTTGCAACTCATTTTTTCACCCAGTGTCAATTATCTGATGTAATCCTGGGTGCTACACTTCCTCTGCCAACCTGGGGGGGCAGCGGACTGACCTCATGCTTCCTTCTATGCATGGTCCAAGCTGCTTATTTTCACCTGAGAGGGGAGAGTTTCCCCAGCCGGACGTAGCGTGTGGAAGGAACACGTTATTCCGACCAGTTCCTTTGCCCTCCATCAGGCGCCCCGGCTGGCCAGGGGGAGGTAGTTTAGAGACCAGGATTACTGCATGTTTTTGTGACACAGGGAGAACATGCAAACTCCACACAGAAAAGCCCTTTTGCCAACCCCGCCTCGGGTATGGGCACTGATGACACGGAGGAGAGTGCACGCCCCCAGCGCCCACAGCGGGAATCGAACCCAGGACCTTCTAGCTGTGAGGCGACAGCACTACCGACTGTGCCACCGTGCCCCCAAAAAGTTTGATTGCTTTATAAATGTATTATCAACAAGTATTTTATAAGGTAGTAATGACAAGAATCATTTTATGACATTTAATGAAAATTTGTCTCTTACCCTTTGTTGTAGAAGGTTCAGTCTAGTTCTGACACATAAAATGTTCATGGCCAAATATCCCAGAGAGAGCAGTGTCAAGGTCACAAAGAACCCGCTAACAAATCCAGCAAAATGGACCCCGTGGTTAGGATAAATCTAGAAGTAAAAGTGATAAATATCATTTAAACTTTACAACAAAAGCTACTACTGCTGCATATTCTGTGGATCGTTCCATTAAAGGGACTGTGTAAATGTACTGTATATGCTAAGTGCTCACCACTTACCCTGTCAGTAGAATTCACCCTCAAGGTTAGATTAGCCATTAGAGGACCGAACATGCTGACATCATTCTGAGGGGGCAAGAAAATACATCTCCACAATTAGTCAGGGTCTTATTAGAAGAGAGAATTCCAATAATGTTGAACTATGGCAGCTGACAGTACCTGAGAGGCATTAGAGAAGGTGAGAAATGCTGGAAGGTCTAATATTTCATTCTTATTGGTCCTGATATGAGCTGTATAATTCACAACATGTTGGGACCCAGCTAAAAAGACAAAAGGCCAACAGATGGTTACTTATTGAAAACCCAACATGGGCACAGTAAGTGCAAATAAAACATACAAATAAAAACATCTTCCTACCGGGCAGAAAATCGATGGCAAAGGTCTGGTACCCTGTTTCCACCACCTTGCCTTCAGTCTTTACAGGTACTATGCCAGAGATAGAGTCACGGATGGCCACCTGTGTGAGGTTGGTGCCCCCCACTGGTCCAATGTTGTGAACCCGCAGGAAGAAAGTTAGTTGAGGGGGATCAGTACCAAACTTCACCTGGTACCATGGAAATTGAAACGTAAAAAGCACTTCAGGACAGAATCAGAAACACTTTATGAGTATGACAAAGTATGATTTTCATGTCTACAATGGACAATTGGATATATTATTTCAACATATATTACATAGAATATAGACAGACTACTGACAAAGCTCAACGCTTAACCTTGACAAAATACTGTAAAATGTACGATGATCGTTTGTCCATTCCCATTTATACAAGAGAATAGAAATACAATACACATACTAAGGCAGAAATACAAACAATCATACTTGATGTACCTGTGCACACTTGTAGAATTTGACTCCAAATGCTGATGGGTTTGTTACACTCTGAACCTACAGAACAATTCAAATGTGAGACATTGTAATACATAAAACATTCCTTACAAACAACAAATCTAATGTCATCTAATTTAAAAAGGCATGTAGCAATTCTGTTAAAGGCAGCAAGTCACATCCTTTATCCCTCTCTCTTTGGCAAAAATAGCGTTCTACAAGATGTTCACCCAAGAATAGAGACAGTTGCAGCCCTAGTATTTTCAGTGCACTTGAGAGCACAAGTTATGACAACTGACAACTTGACAAGTATCTAAACTAAAGGTACCAGGAAACAGAGAAGCATACCTGAGGCAGAGTACGGCCAGGGTTGTACCTGGTGAGAGTGCTTCTCCGTCTTCGGTGTATGATGTCTGATAACACGTAAGTAAAGGAGCTGTAAATGGAGTGGCCCCATGGGCCGCCAGGAGCTGTTGACAAGATGGCTCTCTCCTCATTGGAGAACATCATGGGCCCACACATTCCCTTTACTCCTGTGAAGTTACATTATATTATTGTTGGAGCAGTCTGAAGTTATATGATGGAGCTAAGTTATGTGATTTGTTGCCATTCTCACCCTCCATCAGGGTGAGAATGGCAACAAATGACAGTAGCAGCAGCTCTGCAGTTCTTCTGGCAACTTTAACGCACCCACACGGCGCACGCACGCACGCGCACACACACACACACACACACACACACACACACACACACACACACACACACACACACACACAGTTAAGAGATATTATTCTCCTTCTGCTTAATCTGCTTAAATTGTCTACTAGCATATGATTAGCAAATCATTGCACATTATTTACCTCAGTCAATTTTACATGTGATTGTCTAACAGACAAGCTGACCAATAATAGACTGTGTTTTAAGAAAAGGTAAACAAACCATCCATCCTCTGGAAACTCAGCTCAGATGATTTCGTACAAAGGGCAACAGAAAAACCCTGTGAAAATGGACACATGCTGCATTATTTCAGGATATTATGTTGTGTTGATGTAAAGCAGTAGCCTACATGAACGCGACAGAGAGGCTCTAGAGAGGCTCTATTAGTAATCTCAGCAAGGCAAATGGCTTCTTGGTTAGAGTGGGTGACAATGTTATCACACGTAAAGATGAAATTACCTACCTAGGTTCCATCCTGGAGGCTAATCTTTCCGGTGATAAAATGGCCACCAACGTAATCAAAAAAGTCAACCATAGAACAAGATTCCTCTACAGGATCTCCTCACTGGTCAACAAAAACACCTTGAAGACCTTAACAGGAGCCCTTGTACAGGGTTTCTTTGACTATGCATGCACCTCCTGGTACCACAGCACCTCAAAGGCCCTTAAAACCAGACTCCAGACTTCCCAAAACAAACTGGTCAGGCTCCTACTTGATCTAGCCCCCCGAACCCACCTCACCCCTGCCCACTTCGACAGGCTGGAATGGCTTAGGGTCGACGACAGAGTACAGCATCTTGCAATGGGTCTGGTCCACAAGATTCGATACACCACCAAGATACCCATGTACCTGTCTAGATACTTCCTTAATGTTAACGAAGTCCACACCCACAACACCAGAGGGAGTGCAACGAACCATGTACAACCCAGATTCGGCACAAACAAGGGACTAAATTCTTTTCGCTCCTATGCCACCAAAATGTGGAACGCCCTACCAACTGTCATTAAGACATGCGAATCCCTTGACTCCTTCAAAACCGCTCTCAAAGGGCACCTACGGATGGCTGCAATTCGAAACTGGCCCCCGTAAAATCTGAATCCCCCCCCCCCGCCCCCCCCTTTTTTCCCCTCACTGTATATATTTCTTTTCCCTTTTTACCTCCTTTTTGATGAATTCTTTTGTGATGAATTCCTGTTCTGTCTATAGAAGTGTCTATTTGTACGTCTCTAAATGTTTTGATGATTTGAACATGGTGGACCCTGTTGGAAACAAGTGTAATGCTTAATTGGGTCGTCCACTCACAGTTAACAGCCTTTGTATTGAGTTTGTGCTTGAAATGTACTGTAATTCTGCAAACTGTTAATAAATTCTTCAATCAATCAATCAAAAAGCTGTAGTAGACATGCACAGCCAGGCACAGGGTCAGGGACACTTCTCCCTGGACAAACAGTAACCCAGTTATTATACCCTAGCAGCATATTATACACAATGTAGGCTCTATTTATAGCATGTCTGACTTGTCTCTCACTCACCTCGCATCTTTCCCAGATACCGTTTGAGGCAGACGTGTAGCCGGTGGACACATCCTGAGAACTCGGGTGACAAGGGAGATGCTCAGCCTTCTGATCCTTGTCCTCCAAAATAGCGGAACGCCGTACCATCAACTCCGAGTAGGTTACATTGTTGCAACGGTGGGGACACAAAGAAGGACGAAATAAATGTCCCAATTCCAGATGAAACAAAAAAGAACATACTGTGATCACCTCCTGCAGCATTCGATTGGAGTTAACGAGAGCCGCACGCTAACTTAGTGGCTCCATTGTTCCACGCCGATGATGAAAACATTGGAATAACTTGTCCTTGATGTGGCATCGTAACACAAGGGCTTTTTTCTGGTTATGTTGTTATCACATCTAAAAGTATCTGACCTTTGCTGTTAACGAACAATACCACTACATACTAAATCCACTGGTAATGGAAAAAACTTTTGCAGACATTTAATTGCTAAACTTTTAGAGGAACGAGCTCCTCCTCCAAAATGTGCGTAACTGGGATTTGGACCATTTGGTAGACTAAACTGAAGTCCCTATCCGCTTTGGAGGTTGCTGGTCCGGTCTGGGCGGATATGGAAACGGTGCGTGCATATTTGTATTTTCAATTACCGGATACAGTAGGCGAGTACTACACCGGATTTGAGCTCTGGTCAGTAAATAGAAACCAGGCTTTCCGCTATGGATAGCGGAAAGCCTGGTGACGCGAGTCTTCCATTGGCTACTGCAATCTTCATGGAATCTGTTGTTGATTCCGCAAAAAGTTACTTTAGTTTAACCTTTTTCATCGTTTGATATAGGCTAATGGAAATGCATTGACTTCAGTTCATAATGTGCATGAGAAAACATCCACCGATACATTGGCAGCAAACGTATCTTCTTCATCTTCACCTTTGACTGCTTTTTCAGATCTTCCAGTGTTTTCGTAGACTACAATTTGGATGTTTTTTTTTTGAGATTCGCAAAACGATAACAATGCAAATAGGCTATGTTGCATTTATTTCCACGCCGCCCGCTGCTTGACGGAGTTGTTCGATCATGACAAGAGATCATGACAGAGCAGGAGTGGACAACGGAATGCACCACGGATGTATTGGTCAGTTTTACAGAATCTCTGCGTATATTCACAGGACTTCTTACAGTGGCTACTGTATGTGGAGTGCTATCGGGGATCTTGGCTGCTAGTCTTCTGTATGTGTTCTGCCTGAAGCCTATGCTGTTAACCAGACAAGTAAGTTCAAACCATACCCATTCACAAATAACTACTGGTAATGGTAACCACCCCCTTGTACATATTTGTGTACTATGAAAAGCACACCGTGGTCAAAATAAATATGGATTTGTATTGTTGCAATAGGGTTACAATGCGAGGAGATTGTTCGAACCAGAAGATGGAGAAGTCGACAACAACCAAAGTGACTGTGTCAGCAACAGCAAAAAGGAGGTTCAGAGTGGCACCATTAATGTTAAAGTAAGTAGACCTATTATTCTTTCCAGTGTCACAAGGAATAGTTTGGCCTAATCAAAGTGGTAATGTAGATGTAGCCTATCTAATGTAGCTTGAAATAACAGTGTATCCAGCCTATTCCATTGTAACAACTATACATTTTTTAACACACACCAGTTGATATAGTACATTAACATGTACATCATTGCATACATTGATTAGGTCTTAGGGGTCTCGATGAAGCCTATAGTTAATGTGTCACAATCTTTATTCTGTTTATTAATTTTCCAGGACAATAAGAAGCAACTGCCCGTGAGCAGTGATGTGGCTGCTTTTGCATCGAGAGCAAGGGTGGTTTACCCCATCAACCAGAAATACAGAGTAAGAAGACTGAACCCACTATAGATTCATACAACTGAACCCCCAATAGATCCACATGAAGGAACCCACTATAGATCGATATTAGTGATACCACAGGCGGTGGTGGCTCAGGGGTAGAGTGGCCGGATGGTAACCGCAAGGTTGCTAGTTCAAACCCGGGCTCCCCGGAGTTAGTGTCGAAGTGTCCTTGAGCAAGACACTGAACCCCTAATTGCTCCTGATGTTGCTGCTGTTCCTGCTTGCTCCTGCTGCTTGGTGCCTTGCATGGTTTCCACCGCCATCGGTGTATGAATGTGTGCAATCTATATAAATGCACCATTTACCATACAACAGACACTATCCATACTCTCTCTACGTCGTCCTCAGACGAGCCCTCCATCGGCGTCTCCAGTCATCTGGCCAGCTCATTTGTGCTTTCTGCACCAGCATCTTTCTTTAGTATGTCCACGTAGGTAGGTGTGGGACGTCCTCTCGATCGATGCCTGTGTGTTGGTTCCCACAGTACAAGCTTTTTGGCCGGGAGTTCTTAGTGTCGGTGGCAGTGGCCAGCTAGTCTCATCCTCCTTAAGCCCAACACACACCGTCTGTGAACGCCGCGCGTCAAAACAGCCACCTCCGTTATTTTCAATGAACCTATCCCACACCGGCGGCGTCAGACGCGCGCTGGCGCGCGTTCACACCTCGCCTGACGCTCCGATACGCCGCTGTTCTATTTTCCAGGCGTTGCCGTGCGGCCTCCATCCGGGAATCCGTGGGCGTGGCTGGCCAGCCGCGCGGTAGCGTGCCGCGTCCTGTGGGTGTTGCTGTGCGGCTATGACGCGCGGCAATACTGTGCCGCGTCGCTGCGCACCCGCTTCACAGACAGTGTGTGTTGGGCTTTACTGCTATCTTCTCTGTTACACTTGGTAATGCCCCGTACAGACGCTTATTAGTGATGTGCTCGTCCCTGTTGATGTTAAGTACCACACGTAACATTCTGGTGTTGCACCCGTCCAGGGATTTCTGTAGGGCTTGTGTTAGTGTCCAGCATTCACAGCCATAGATACACCTGAACCCAGTGACCACTAAAGATCATGCAGTGTCAGACTATATGATTGACAACAGATACTAGTCTCTATGTAACTAGAAGCTTGCGCACCTGCAGTTGTTGTTGTTTCTCCGTGAATATTTTGTGTCCGAGTGAGACACACACACACACACACACACACACACACACACACAAAGTGTACATTTTGAACAAAGGCAAACAACACTGACCGTGTTTTTTTCAGTGCTCACCGCAATCGGTCCATCGCATCACGGAAAAATTTACTGCGAACAGTCACAATGCTATGCGCGGTTGAAAACACAGAGGTAAAGTCAGTTCAGGTAAGTATCACAGCCACAAAGCACAGGCGTAAACAGCACTTCCGCATACTCCACAGTCCGCATACATCACAGTCTATTACTTGGCCACCCGAACTGCGCACAAAGTTGTGCACGCACAAAGTGTGCTCTTCTCAATTGCAATAATAGATGGTCTCTTTTCCACCAACGTTTCCAGTCAAAGTTTACAAATGTGATGACCTGCCTTGTCCCTTGTTCTAGCCTCTAGCAGATGGAGCATCTAACCCCTCCCTACATGAGCAAGCCAAGCTGCCATCTATGCCCAATGATGAGTCCTGCTCTTCTTCAACCGGGGAGTCTCTGAGCCAGGAGCAAGACAATGATGACAGCAGTCAGTTTATCTCCTCCTCACTGCTCCCCAAGAGCCTACAGAACCAGAGCTTCACCAGGGTCTCCCACTACCCACACACGCTGACACAAATTGGGTATTCTTTATTGTTGTTATTATTATTATTTAGTTAATTATCTGAGAGTATATTGTCACTGGGATATTAGATGAACAGTGGCCATTTTGAAAAATGGCTGCCACGCCCACCAAGATGAGAATTTGGGATGGCCCAATATCCAGTTTTGTTCCCAATATATGATCTATCAACACTTCTTTCATAAAATTGACGATAGGTTTGTTAGCTATGCCGCCTCACAAAGATAAAGAAACCAAACCTATAATAACTAGTTGAGCTGCCAACTAGCTGCCAAAATTATTGTATTGAGTGTGTCTGCAGCTCAATTATTCACACCTTTAGGTTGCCTTATTGCAATCAGCAATTAAATTACAGTTAGACATACCGGTAACTGATATTTAAAATCACAGTCTTAAAAAAAGTCATTAAGATCAGACTTCAGAATACAGTCAAATCATTCCAAGAATGATTTAGCATTTTCTTGTCTTGTTTCTCCAGGTTTGAAGGTAGGATCAGCTTGTACTGTTTGGCCCTTCAGGATATTCAACAGCATTGCTCTCAGCTCCAAGAAGAAAAATGTCAGGTGAGACTATGCAATTTACTTTTTACATAATCATAACAGATATCAAGTCAATTAAATTATGTACAATTAATCTAAATTCATAGAGTTTCATGTTTGGGGTCTCTTTTTGTCTTTCTGTTGCAGATCTTCCTCCAAATTATGAAGATAATATTTAGTCATCGTTTTCCCAAAGACAAAAAATATGCAGAATTCTCCACAAATGTTCTTCAAATGCAGGAAAAGGCAAATAGATTACTTTATTTTATCTATTATTTGAATTTCATGACCTGTCTAGTCATTGGCTTTATTACACACAACAGTATGGTACACATACATGTACAATGAATACTACACACCTTTTTCATACACTATCTAATGGCTGAAAATGTATTTAAAAAAACATACACACTGCACTCTGTTACACTTGCTCCCACTATGTTTATTGCTACATCATGGATGATTTTATTATTGTTGATGCTGATATTCTATTTGTCCTGCATGGTGCACCTGAATAACAGGGTGGCTGTGCATGTCAGGACAGTTTGGTAGGTAGATGTTTGGGTTGTGTACTAGTTATGATATATCTAGTACATGATATATCATCTCATGATATATCTAGTCCAATAGGTCGCATGTATTGAGATGCAGCATCTCATTTTCAAGAGGGACCCATAAACAACTAAATCCAAAAAAACATACAGTACACAAAACATACAGTACACAGATACAAACAGATTCGATGATTGATCAAATAAAAAATCCCCAAATATTCTCCTCATTGATGGTAAACAGCCGCCAGTCACTCTTTTAGCACAGAAATGCACACAAATTAGATACAACCAAGATATAGCATCACAAAACCCAAACATTGTGCTTTCCGTTTAAGCTATTTAATTTCAATGAATTCTCATCGTGTGTTATCATTCCAGGAACTGGATGAATTGAAGAAAAAGGTGTCAACAGCCCAGAATAGTAGTGATGGAAATGAGGACCAGGAGGCAGATGCTCCTTGCACCTTGGAGGAGATTGAGAGAGCACAGAAAGATCTTCTAGAGCAGAGCCTTCAAATGGTACCAAACATGAGAAACATTTTCATTAAAGAAATCCAAAATTAAACAATGTCTTATAGGGCAGGGACTTTCAAGGTTTTTCATTTCACACAGACCAAAACATTGTTAGAAACATTGTTTCACAGACCAAAACATTCCATAACAAAGTTTGATGTACATGTGTTTTCACAGACCAAAGGATTCAGCAGGCAGGTGGAGGCCCTGTGCCAACATCTCCTGGACAGGACCAGTGTTGTGCCTACAGATGAGGCCCAGGAGATCATTCATTCTCTCACACATACTCTTCTATTGATGGAAAAACACTTGAGTGACACACAAGAAGCAGACTTAAAAGTGAATGTGGGAAATACCATTCAGATCACAGCGGCATGTGGTGGCCTCGTTTATTGCATTATTTTAGATTCCATTGTACACTTGTTTCAATTAAGTCTGTTTTTCCCTCCTCTCAGAGGACCCAGCAGAGATTACTGTGGTGGGAGCAGTTGATGGGACTGCTTCAATCCCAGCCTGCCTTACTAAAACAGGAAGTGTCTCTGAGGCAGGCCCTGGTAGCCAGGACCTTGGAGCAGCTGACAAGTGACGATCACCTGACCTTTGTCTTCATGGAGAAGACTCTATCAGAACTGCAGGCTGCTCTGACTGGGGCCGTTCAGCAGTGCAATGAGGGTAACAAAGAGAACAGAACTTGGATGTAAATGTAACGCCTAGAACAGTGGTTCTCAAATGTTTCAAGTAACTTCAAGGACCCCATAACTCTGAAAGTGTACAACTGGAAGCAAATGTAGCCACAACGGTCCATTTGGTTCCGTATACACTCTCAGAGTTAGACCTGTAAAGGTCCATTTGGAACCTCCTCAAGGAACCCTGAGGGTCCCTGAACCCCACTTTGAGAACCACTGGACTAGAACACTCCCACCTTCTGTGGCAGCGTCTCAAGTGAGAAGTATATAGCCTAGTTCTCAAACTTAAATGAGCTGCTTTCTGAAAATAGACCGTTTTCTAGGAACCCTCTTTTGTTCCCTAAATAAGGTCAAGTTTGCACTGAACACCATGCCTGTACTGACATTTAAACTTAAGTCATTACCTTTAGTTCGTTTTGGCTTGTTAAGGGTTTGTAACAAATTATAAGACAATGCTGTTTCCAAAAGATGATTGTAAATAATAATAATAATAAGTTAACAATATAATATTGGTGCAAATTGTTTAAAAATTCCAAATTATGATATATTGTGAGGTGTGTTGGTCCATTATTCTACTCTTGCATCGCAATGTCTTGTGACACCTGCGCTCAAGGCTTTAGATTAGGGGTGTGTGTGCATGTGCATGGGTAAGTGTTAAACGTGGTGTACGGGTGTTGTGAAGTGTAAAACAAACCCAAACCAATAATAACCAAAAGTGGCCGTGTAAAACCCAAACCGCACCAATGATTCGCCATGCAACTCCTTCCAACATGCGACTACTTGCAACCATTATCCCCAATGGCAGTTGTTAGGAGTTGCATTGGTGTGGTTGACCTTAAAACTGTTGCAACTGGTGTGGTATGGGCTTAAGAGAGAGGTACCACAGAGTAGAAACAGGGCAATAATAACATGGCGCCGTATTGAATTCATATAATATGTAATAGTCACACAGTCATACGTCATTAATATTTAAAACAAAAGCTTATTATGAGTAAGAGCGGCCTTGTGAACGAGGCCATAATCAGTTATGTCCTAGTGTGGTGACAGTCTGCGCACACCAGGCAAGACAAGGCGGGAAGACTGGGGGTGGGGTCGTCAAAATTCAAACTACTGTGTAACTTCTTACTGGCTGGCTTTATGTCTGATTACAAATAAGATGCAGAACTTATATTACTTATCATGGGTCCAAAGCAAGTCATTGAATTTCATTTTAAGTGAGTGATGCAAGACTATGAACTAGATCTAGTGTAGAAGGAAGCCATAATTAATCTGATTACAGCTGGGGTGTATATGACTCATGCGTCATGCATGAAATAACCCTAACCTGAATTCAGCTCCAGCAATTGTGTTAATTGGTGTATAAAACCTAGTTACCAACTATAAATTTGCTCTATTTTGTCTTAGAGTGCATAAGAAAGGCAAAGGAGTTGGTGAGTGACAAGTGCAGGAAGACAGAGTCAAAGAGGAGGAAGCTTCAGAGGAGCCAAGTGAAGGAAAAGAGTTGTGTCTTGGGTTCAACAACCGATAATAACCCACAACACTTCCTCAAGGTAAATACCTCTCCCTCTATCTCACAGCATTGAACAGGGTTTATTAGTGCATTTTTGGTCCTTTTCAGGTCTGTGATTTTAGCCCCCTGCCACAAATTCAGTTTAGAAAAAGGTTGAAAGTGTGTCAATCACATAATCACCACACCCTGGGTTCGAAAACAGAGTCAAAGAGTGGAATGGGCAACCTGTGTTGCCCATTCCCTCAGTTTTCTGTCTCTCTACTATTCAATCTAAAGAGTATCCAATACATTAATTGTAATGGTGCAATTAACATACGACTGAACTGAACCTGTCCTCTAGGTCTACCAAGAGCTGATGTTGAAACATCAGCAGCAGAGCAATGACCTGGAGCTCCAACAGGATGACAGAGTGGCTGAAGCTCTCTGTGACCTATGGAGGGTATGATGACCTTTAATGGTGTGGTATGCATGTGTTTGCATTGTGTGTGCTTGCCTGTCTAGCGTTATTCTTATGGTATCACTTATGTGTCCCCAGAAGCTCCACTCGTCCTGGTCAAAGAAACTTGGGGAGCTAGGCAAGGAGGTGTTCCTCAACGCTCTCCCAGCCCAGTCAGAGCTGCCTGTGGAGCGCTGTGAGAAGCTGTGGTTGGATCTAGAGGAGGAGCTGCTTTCACAGCTCCAGCAGTCAGAGTCCACAACCAGTCGGCAACTGGAAGACATGAGGGTTCACCTGGATCAAGATGGACAGGTAGACTGATTGTATTTTCAAAGTCCAGCTATCTCATTTCTAAACTTTTTTATGAAAATAGTTTGCTTTCATGTTATGTAGTTTACATCATATCAAAATTAATAAGGAAAACTCCCATGTATGATGATGATAGGTATGGTGTGAGGAGACAGCTCTGGTGCTGTCTTGCCTTAGACATCTGGGGGAACAACAAATGAAGATCCTCCAAGCCATGGTAGTCAGGCAGAGCTACTCACTCAACAGGTGAGTTTGGGAGGCCTCTTTTATCACATGGTGCTAGTTCTAACATCTAAGTCTAACTGAGTGTTAGATTGATGCATTTTTTGATGGCTAGATTCGTCTAGTCTGGAATGACTGGGACTGACTGCCTATTTCTTTTGTAATATAATTTGTACACAAGTTGAATGTGTACCAGTAACAGTTATACCACATAGTTTACTCTAATCTGATTTTTACATGGAACTTTGCAAGACTATCCGATTGACAGCCCTAACAAACCCAAACCTAAACCTAACCTCACAGGAAGCCACAGGTTTGTTTTAACCTGCCATGGTTAGTTGTAAGTTGTAACCTGCCACGCAAGTCGGGAGCCACGGGTTAGTTTTAACCCGCCACAGTTTCGTTTTAACCCGCCACAGTTTAGTTTTATCCCGCCACGGGTTAGTTTTAACCTGACGCACATGTCGGGAGCCACGGGTGAGTTTTAACCCGGCCGCGGGTTAGTTGTAACTGGCAGCACAAGTAGGGAGCGACGTTGTTGTCGGACTAATGCCTGTCTAACCAACGTCTGCACCCCTGTTTACATGGCTGTGGAAGTTTTAAATTATTACATTTTCTTTGGCTAGATGTGTTAATAATAATATCGTGGCAAAAAATTACCTTGTCAAAAAAAAAATAGATTTCAACAATTTTGCTTGATGAAGTCTCGTCGCTGATACGTTTACATTGACTGGATATAAGGTATAGAAATTGTGTTGACGTATGAGCAAATTGTACAAATAAGTGTCCCATGCCATGGTGTGTAAAGCCTCTTACATTTTTCAGACTTTTTGTTACAAGGCATTATAGGTTGACAGTAATAGCCTACTGTAATGTGTTTTCCAGCCAAGTGGGGATGCTGATAGAGAAGAAACATGAACACATGGTCGTGGCAGTGCAAAGACACTTTGTGACCAGGCACTTCTGTCTGCAAGTACTGAAGGAGATGAGGCTTTCCAAGCTGAAGATGCTCTCACGGGCCGATTTCAGAGCCTTGCTGCTAGAGGATCACAGTAAAAGCCAGACTCCCAGTTCAAGTCCAAAAGCTCAGAACAAGGTGGGTAAAAATTTGCACATTTACTAAATAACAGGCCTTTCAACTGAACACTCATTTACTTTGTGATTGTGAGTTATGTACTAGACATAACTGACAATCAGACACGAAAAGAGGATGGATGTTAGTTTTCTAATGAAGTCAGTAAAGTCACTGTTATTTTTTATACCGCAAAAGCGTGGTAGACTATACTGTAACGTTTCCTCGTGCCGACAACAGGACAGCAGTGCTAGTCTAGCAGAGAGACACCTGGGCCCAGAGAGCCAATTGGTGGACCACAGCTTCCAGCAGGAGTTTCTGTCTGAATTGGAAACCGGGGTAGAGCTATTACAGAGTCATGCCCAGTTGCTGTTAGGCCACACCCTCAGCTATGCCATCTGGCAGTTGATGGACGCTAAGTCACAGACCGTCCCACAAAAAGACCAAGGCTGGAAGGTAGGAGTCCAGTTGCCAGCATGCCATGATATTCCTGCTTGATAATGATCTTCCTCGCCTCCCTTCAAATAAATGAACATCCAATGATTGCTTGTATTTTAGAAAACAAGTTACTATTTTTTTCCTCTGCATACTCCTCACTGTAGCGTCACCTGACAGAGGTAGCCTCTGAGAGTGTGTATGTGACCAAAGGTTCCCTCTGTGCAACAGTCCAAAGCTACTACTCCAATATACAGGACGCTACCAGAAAACTACAACAGGATCAATCAAATATAAGCAGAGGTGAGAGGATAACTGAGCTCAAATTAAAGTCTATGCATGCACATCCATATGCGCAAACTTCTGGTATTTAAGCCCTTAGACACACAACACAACACAAGATAAAAGTAGTTTATGGAATAAATATAGCTTAGAAGCATATCCTTTTTATTTTGCATTTGAATGTCAAATGTAACCACTATATCTAATGCTGTATTCAGTGTATTGTGTTATTTTTGCCAAATGTTGGGCAATAGGCATAAATATAAAATTTGGAGCAGACAGAATTCCAAACATTCTTTCAAATGGTACTGTATGTTTGTCCTATATGTGTGACATTATCCAGAGGAGATTGAGAGACAGGAGAGCAACAATCAGCTCAACAAAGCCCTGCTCAGAGAACTGGCTAACTGGGGCAGAAAGCCCACGTCCACTGAGTTTCAGCAGAGGTACAACAAAACTGTATTGCCAGAAATCCGTACACATGATCGCTGTCGGGCAGAAACCTTGTATGTACAAAAAGACAACTTTTTGTCAAAAGGAAAAAAAGAACCAGTGTTGTAATGGGGATCCAATATACCGTAGTTATTACTTAGTCACAAGCTCTTGTTAATACTTTTCATTGGTTCAATATGTCTCAGACCCACACACAGACTTAACCATTTTACTAGCAGATTACAAGCTCACAACGAGCATTATGAGCTTGTAGATCTTCTATTCTTGCTACTTTTGTGTGACACTGTAGTCTGATGAAGTAGTAGCGCATTACTTTACACGGAAAGAAAAACATAAAAAGTTGAAAAATGGAGATAAAATGTTTCACTCCATCAGCAACGATATGTTAACTGAGCAGACTTTTTTTTCTGAAGGGTTGAAGTCCACAAACGGAGGGTGTTGGAGCAGTATGAGATGGAACAGGAAGTGATGTGTGAGATGCTGAGGCGAAAAAAGGTCACCCAGGATCAAGCCATGAACAAAGTTAAAGAACAGTTAGTGGTAAGTAAGTACTGTGTGTGTGTGTGTGTGTGTGTGTGTGTGTGTGTGTGTGTGTGTGTGTGTGTGTGTGTGTGTGTGTGTGTGTGTGTGTGTGTGTGTGTGTGTGTGTGTGTGTGTGTGTGTGTGTGTGTGTGTGCGTGCGTGCATGTGTGCGCGCGCGCGTAGCCCCAAGAGTCCGCTAGCATCATATTATGTAGATTTCATCACCAGCTCACGTCCATGGCATGTCACGGCAGTAAGCGGTTGTCCAGAACTGCCCATCCAACGGATATGCCCATGTATGGGCATGCCAATATACCGGTATGGGCGATTTGGGCATATCACGGATCTCCATATACAGTATGGGCGTAAAAGGGACAAATCTCTAGCCTGGATTCCAGCCTGAATCGCTGTGTTCCGTGAATCTACAAAGTGACAAAACAGATTCACAGAACACAGTGATTCAGGCTGGAACAAATCTCCATATATGGGCACAAAAGCAGGGACACAGACAGTTGGGTACATCCTGGTACTCTGACAAAGTCCCTGACACTAGGGCTCCATTTTCGTCACCGCTAAACCCCTTATCCCTAAACTTCTTTGCATTTTTTTACTATTTTGAAAAACATTTTTGAATAGTTCAACTAGCCAATCTACATTGACACGTTGTGAGCTTGTAGACTGGCCATTTTAACTATTCAAAAATGTTTTGCAAAATAGTAAAAAGAGGCAAAGAAGTTTAGGGATAAGGGGTTTAGCGGTGACGAAAATGGAGCCCAAAGACCCAGACTAGACATGTCAGATTGGCAGTGTGATGTAGGTGGTGTGTGTTGCTAGACAGCAGTTTTATTAAATTAGAGATGATTTCGTATTATATTAAAATAAACAGATCAGTTTGATTAACTGTTGCACCCAATTGTAGTATAATAAGAACCACGCCGTGTCCTCTTGTCTGCTGACCCTCGCTGCTACACGGATGCGGCAAGTAGAATCAGGCCTTAACTCTTACCTGTACCTCACCTCTCCTTACTCTTACCTGTTGCTACTATATGAAATTCACCCCAGGGATCAATAAACATTTATCTTATCAATATAATATGAAGTAGATCCATAGTAATGCCCAGATTTTGCCTCTGTGTTGTTGTATCCATCAGGAAGCAGAAGGAGCCTTTATGGCTGAGTTGGCTGCCTTGGCCAGAGTACCTCTCCACTGTCCAGACCCAGAACCCACCAGTCAGGAGGACAACACCGGTAAAATAAGCAGCAGTTATGTGCTGATGCACAGATTTATATACAGTACAGCTGTCATGGACTTTCCAACCTTTGTTGAACATCCTGTTTGTAACCATAACCATTGCCCTGGGAAATGACAAAATGGTCAAACATCTTCCAGCAACAACAGCAAGTTGAAACCATCTGTATGCTCACCTCAGTTTCTTTTGTGCAATGATTCCACAGGTGATGAGAGTCCTAATGTATTGAACCTGCTGGCCCTGAATCCAGCACTGGACCCAGCCCTGAATCCATCACTGACTCCAACGATTGTAACTCCAGCTGTAAAACCAATGCAGAAGAGAAAAAGAGAGCGGGAATCTCAGCTTAAATGAAGTGTTTAAGCTGTTTGTGTGTGTGTGTGTGTGTGTGTGTGTGTGTGTGTGTGTGTGTGTGTGTGTGTGTGTGTGTGTGTGTGTGTGTGTGTGTGTGTGTGTGCGTGCGTGCGTGCGTGCGTGCGTGCGTGCGTGCGTGCGTGCGTGCGTGCGTGCGTGCGTGCGTGCGTGCGTGCGTGCGTGCGTGCGTGCGTGCGTGCGTGCGTGCGTGCGTGCGTGCGTGCGTGCGTGCGTGCGTGCGTGCGTGCGTGCGTGCGTGCGTGCGTGCGTGCGTGCGTGCGTGCGTGCGTGCGTGCGTGCGTGCGTGCGTGCGTGCGTGCGTGCGTGCGTGCGTGCGTGCGTGTGCAATGCATACAATGTTGTGTGTTGTGCGTACTTTGTGGAATTTTAAGGAACTCCTGATTTTGATGATTGATAGTCATTGATCCTTGTTTATTAGTGATGGTAGAGTGTAAGAAAGCTGTATCTGTAGTTGTGTTTGTATTATGAATGATTCTTTTTTCTATTACACCATGATGCATGTTTCATATTTTGTAACGTTTTTTTAAATAAATAAAACACTTTTTACTTAACAATCTTTGTTTTTGCAGATTAAGAAATATTGTTAATATATAATTGGTACAATAGAAATTATCTCAATAACAATTCTGACAAATTGTGCAGCATAAATCTCTGTACTGTACGAGGTTTCACCTATACAAACTTGATTATCTCCCAGGATGCATGCATTAGTCACTTTAAGTCAGTGTTGACACCATATGGATTGCTAGACAGTAACAAATCATAATTCTTCTACTACGCCCACTTTGTCCTCCATGCCACGGCTCACTCACTGTATTGATTCCCAGTGATTCCCCAGTACATGCCTGATGGATGTGTTCCTCTCTGATCTGTGGGGTGATTTGTTGATGTCCAGTCTGATTGTGCCAGAGTGCTAGTACTCAGGGATGAAAGCCTTGCCTTCCTCTTCCTCTAATGGGGTTTTAAGTATGTCTTTTATGGATGATAATGCAGGGTAATGGTGACAGCTCTGGGCAGAACAGACTGGCGGACAGTTGACGGTGTGCAGGCACCAAAGTAACAGGCCTTATGGTTTACTGTCAGGACCCTCAATTTGAAAGCATTCATTCTTAATCTACCCTTTGTCCATATGCTAACTTAATGCCAGTTGTGCTTTTGGACATACCACTCCTACCAAAAATGTTGTCTTGTAGCAATGTGTGAAATGTAATTTATAAATTAGATAGACCTTTCTAGGTGTTGACTTTGCAAGTGTAGTTGAAGATAGACAGTGAGGGAAACCGTTTGGATGTAGTTAGCTGTCCCTTAGGAGACTGCAGGGACTTGTGGGAAGATGACCTCGTTTCTAATTTTCTCCTCTGCCTGGGCTGTAGGATAGTAGCTGCTTCAAACAGAGAAGCCCACCAAGAAACACAAGAAGCTAAGATGCTCCGGACTCGATCTATCAGGCGTAACATGGTCTCGATATTAATATAGAACACAGGATTCAATCTTTAATCTTAAGGGACACGCTCGGCTGTTGGAGTCTAACTCCCAAGAAACAGGTAAGTGGAAAAAAGCCATCCCGTTTATTTCCACTATACAGCTACTGATTAGAGACGTCCTGCAATAGGCTACAGTTGATAGCAGACACATCACACACGTATCGGCCATCGGGTGTGATTTTGTTTTATACCAGCGCAGATCAAGGCGCACGTAGGTAGGCTAAGCGTCTTGATCTACATTGCACACAGTTTGAAAGGCACTAAATAAGGCAGCATGTTGGTAGTGGGTCACCCACTACCAACTATAGGTAACACTATCTTTGATTTCTATCGTTTATGTTCCACAAATTGAGGAATGTGGGGATTTTATAATTATAAATCAATATCAATTTAAAGTTCTGTGTTGTGGGTGAGTGACGCAGCGAGGTGCGCATGGAACGCCGTCATCAGATCAGATGGTCAGTTATTTTAAGGTTCCAAAATAAGGTCGCTCTCTGAATACTGACTCAAAGGCCCTTTTCTGTCGGAGATGAACAAGTCTACTGTACACTCTCACTCCTGATGGCTGCATGCGGTTTTCATATGTTTTGACTAGTTGTGATCATGTGATCAATTGCTCAAATTTGAATAACTGATAGCCTAAATGCTGTCTAATTGTCACCCACTCAAACTGGTTATTCAAGTAGGCCTAGACCTATTTGTCTAAAATAGGCTATCTAGAATGAGGTCTTGAAATCAAATAAAAAATAAAATGTCACATAATTTATATGTTATGGCATCATTATTCAGCACGTCTATCTTACAGAACTTTGATGAAGAGGAGGATAAATGTAGGCAGCCTGGCATATCTTACTTTTATTTTATTTATTGTATTGTTTGTATTGTAGGCCTATTGTATTTTGTTCTGTATAGTTTGGTATTTTTGTATTTACGTTTTGTCTTGGTTTTGTTTCATTGGTTGTCTATTTGTAGGCTATATGTCTGATTCATTTATTTACATTTTTCATGCATCTCCTTTTTTCTGTGTACATTTTGAAAAAAGGAATAAGCCTTGAGTCATAAAAGAAATCCTTATGTGTAGTGACAGTCTTTTTTCAAATTTTGATAGTTATCAACATTCATTTTCTATTTACTATGGACAGGAGAATAACAGACTGAAACCTTCCTTCCCTTCCAGGAGAGCAGCCATGGCCAGCTTGCAACAGGAATATCCCTTAGTACTTCTAGGGATTTTGGAAGAGCTGTCCAACATGCGGCATTGGCTTACTTTCCAGGACCTCTGCCGTATGGTCAGTACCCGCTTTGATCTGGCACACCTCATAGAGCTAAGAAGCCTGTTGTTTGCTGCAGCCAGCCAAGACCCTTGTTTCCCTGCTACTCTTTTCCGAGACAGGGTTACAAGCCGAGGACTGGGGTTATCACCCATAGGCGTGGCCGCTGATATTGTAACCATGTTCAATCTCATTCAGATGACAGGCGTGGCTCTCGATGAAAGCCAGCCAATGAGAGCCCAGGTAATCCTCCCCGTCAACCAATCCCCAGGGTCCTCTCTGCGTGGAGTCTATCAGCAGAGCTTCGTTGGACAGGAAAAGGCACGTGACTCAGACTCTGACAGCCGGCCTATTGATCAGCATTTGCTCTACCCCAAGTCAAGTTACTCAAGTCGCAAGCGAGGAAGTCTTCCTCCTGATCCGATCTCTCTCGTATCCTCCCCTCCGGCCAGGACAAGGGCTGTGTCTTTTGATTGGCCTCACAACACACCTCTGTTCCCTGGTGGTCAGATCCCCAGCCAGACTATGAAGAACATCTACCTGCCTTTAGAGACGGACAGTGAGTCTAGTGGAGATTCTGCGCAGATGGAAGTTTTCGAACCTGAGCAGGTATCTGAGCAGGTATCTCAGAAGAGAAACATCTTCAAGAAGGACTTCCACAACCAGCCGCCACTCATACCACAGGTGACTGTTAGTAGTGAGTCTCCTAGTCCTGGCATAGGGCAGAATTCCTTTGACAATCACAGCTTTGAGACGCTCTACAACCCTTATCCTTCACCCACACCAGGCCGCCATTCACCAGAGCACCGGGCCAAACATGAGAGCCTAGATGATCTGCAGGACTCTACATACTTTGGGCCAGGCTCACAACCAGAGCGGTCTCCCCGCCACCTTCAACCCTCTAAGACCCCAAAGTCGATCTGGAACAGCAAGAGTCACAGTCTGGAAGACCGCATATCCCTGGGAACAATGGGGCTAGGAATGGAGTCACCAGGGAACCAGCCCCCAAGGCGATCAACCCCAGCCATCAGCATTTTGGGGGCTTCCATGGGAGGGGATGGTGGGGGTAGTGGAGTGTTTAATGTACTTGATGGATTCAGGGCTCAGGGAACCCAAACAGACACTCCGGACCCCCGGCTTCTCCGGAGTATAGTCCAGGCTGACCGGCTCTCCTTTATGACCTCATTGGACGACCCCGAGTTTGGCGAGGACGACATCAGTGCTATCTTCCGTTTCTTGGACGATATGAGCATGTGCGGCTCTACCGGTGTCCTGCACCACAACGACGGGGCCGCGTCTATCAACCAGGACACTCCTGAGGCTCGGCGCGGCCGCCTCGGACAGCTCCAACGGCTCTTCCACTCACTGGAGAGCAGTGATGACGGCATTAAGGCCAGTGTCTGCAAGCTGCTGCTCCGGATGAGCCAGATTGAACGGCAGCTGGAGTCACTGACCGATGTCAAGAAAGAGATCGGCCAGGTGCTTTCCACCGTACAGCGACTGGATGACAAGATCCAGCTGCCCATGGTGGGAGGTGCCGGAGGTGGAGGAGGACACACAGGGGACCGGTGGCTGGAACCTCTCAGTGCTGGTGCTTCTTCCTTTAGCAGCCACCCTGGGACCCCTGCATCAGAGATATCAGACCCTCAACCTCTGTCTGTGTCTGGGCATCTGTACCCAGCAACCAGCACTAGTAGTCTGGATTGGAGCCGATGGAACACTTCTGGGGTTCAAACAGATGGCAGCAAGGGTCAGATTGATTCTAAAGGCGTTAAGGAGGGTAAGAGGGATGCATCGCTGCGTCGGGCGGCCAAATCCCAGTCCAAGAAGGAGAAGAGTAGTATGGATTCCCAACATCCAAGCATGTCAACCTCTGCACGAGACTGGCCAGTATCGTTCTCAATAAGTACAGACAGCAAAGTTTCTCAAGGGAAAATAGGACAGGTAGGATCCTTCCATTCTGTGAAATAAATGTTATATTTGACTTTAATAAGAGGGCAAAGCAAATATGTGTGTGTGTGTGTGTGTGTGTGTGTGTGTGTGTGTGTGTGTGTGTGTGTGTGTGTGTGTGTGTGTGTGTGTGTGTGTGTGTGTGTACAAGTATACATCCAAAAACATTGGATAGGTATAAGGATAGATGATAGGGTATCAGAGCAATGTACAATAACTGATTCCACTGACCTTGTGTTCATATGGGAGGCTCAAACCACTAAATATGTTAGATGCGTAATTAGTCCGCTGCAGCAGACATTTGTAATTATGTGGTTAGACCGCCTTGCCATATTTTGTTCGAAATAATTGTTGTTTTGACTGGTTTGCACTGCAGAGAAGTAACCCTATTATGCAGTTTTTTTAATATCACTGATACCAGGGGCTGGTGTATTTGGTTGCAGCTCATGTTATAGCTATTTTCTTTTTCTTTAACGAAAATTTTAGGTTGATTATTTATCCCACTACTTTCTAATCTAGATGGACCAGTCAAACAGCACAACTAACCTGCTCTCCCAGAAGCCCAAGAGTTTGATGGACCAAGTATTTAACTCAGCCCTGTTTGGGCAGAAGGAGAGCAGTCTGATGGGAGGGATGGCCTCTGGGAAGATCATGGACCCCAGACTGGCAGAGGGAAGGGGGAGACAAGTCTGGACCGTAGATGAGAGAGAGTCACGAATTTCCCCTATGAACCTTCAGGTATTACTTGAAATTTGATATCTCAAGTGTCATTTTAGTCCATAATACACAAATACATGCATGCACACATACAGTATGTTTCCTATAGTCTTCATATTTTCATGTTAATGTAGTTAATGCTTTCGTTTCAAAAGCCCCTATCGAGTTTATATTAAATATATACATATTAGACACTACTAGGCATATTGTTCATGTCACCAGTCCATAGTAGGTGGGTTTGTTTGATTGCCTTCATGGGGTGACAGATCTGCAGTGTGTGGAGTAGTGGAGTACTCTACTTCAGACTAGAAATCTTCCACAAATCTTTGTTGTTTGTGGAGTTAGGTAGAGGTAGGCTATGTACATTTTATTTATATAACCTTTTTTCTTGTCTGTATATACAATTGTTGACTGATATCACTGAAATGTGGCGAAGGTAAATGTTTTGTGCCCTTATTCACGTTTTGGAGGTTTATGAAGTTGAATCTCTTTACTATTAAGGTGATTCTCAATTCCAGTAGCTTTGTAAGGCAAATGATTGATGGGATTTTTTTTACTTTGTTGCACACCAATGTCACACGTGGAAAACAGCAGATTTACATTTACAAGCTTACAATGCATCATAGATTGGTTATTTTCAGCTAAATCAGGCTTTACTCTATATTTCTTCTTTCTAAAAGAGGCATCAAGGTTAGCCTTAGGTGACATTCACACCAGAAAGCTTTACTGCGATTAAAACGAATCCTGCTGCGCATTGTCAGAAACTGAGGTGAGGAGCTGAACACAGTTGGAGACGGAGAAGGCATATTTTATGCAGCACAAAGATGTCCCGTTACCGTGGATAGACGTGGTCGAATGAGGAGACTGGGTCGTCACCATAGATTTCACTGTGTAGGCAAGTTTATGAATGGAACACATTGATAAAGGTCCCCCCTGCTGCGTTTCCAATTGCTGCGGATGACAGTGTGATGGCAAACGGCAGCAATAGTCTAGTTGCCAGCCCATAGAGCCCCATTGTGAACCTGGACATGTTGAGTACACCAACGTTTTATGTTAGAAATGTTTAGTATGGGTCCCCAGCATGTAGAAACTGCCGGATGCTAACTTGGCATAATCTGTGACCATACCATTAACAACCTATAGAAGGCAAAATATTCAAAATTTCATCATGCTTTATGTAGCATGTGACATGTCAAACTAGGGGGTTTTCATGATGCTGAATCCATTCCAAGCATTAGTTTTGCAAAAAAACACTCATTGGGCTAAAAATGGCCATGCCCACATCACGTCGGCAATGGCCGTTTTTAGCCCAATGAGTGATGTTTTGCAAAACTAATGCTTGGAATGGATTCAGCATCATGAAAACCCCCTAGTTTGACACGTCACATGCTACATAAAGTATGATGACATTTTGAATATTTTGCCTTCTGTAGGTTGTTAATGGTATGGTCACATATTATGCCAATTATGAAAATTGCTCAACATATGCAAGTTAGCATCCGGCAGTTTCCACATGCTGGGGACCCATACTAAACATTTATAACATAAAACGTTGGTGTACTCAACATGTCCGGGTTCACATTCTGGCTACTAGACTACAAATTAAATATGCAAGAATCCCAACTTCTCCGCCCATCGAGTCTACCGAAGTCTACTCTCTTGGACAGAAAATGTAGGCAAGAAGTTAATGTCTCTGAATCAATGTTTCTCCTTTGGCAAGCTTTTAAGAACCTTATGTTCAGGGCACGCGGCCGCACGCCCATACCTGACCAGACAGTATGTCTATGTCAACGTGTCTCTGACTGCAGACCGTTGTATTGGCGTTGTATTTCTTTCCCTTCTATGCCATCGCTCAATTGATTCTACACTGCCTTGTCTAATAAAAAAAGATTGCTGTGTTCTGTCCCTCAGAATCAGGAGTCCCTAAACCCCAACAACATGGAGTTCTGGATGGAAGACATCTATACTCCAGGATATGATGCTCTACTCAGGCGTAAGGAGGCCAGCCAACGTCGGGTCAAGATCTGCAAGCTGGGTGCGCTTATTGCCACCGCAGTGACCATTATCCTCATCATTGTCATTCCCGTCTGCACCATCGGCACATAAAGGTCCTCTCACTCAGAGCTCTGATTGTAGCACAATTGTCTATGCTTCCTTTTGAAATGTTTACCTTCCACTCGCATCTTCAAGCATATGAGTGCTGTACCCAGGGACACAATTTGAATGCACTTATACCCAGAGAGATTAGTGCATAAGACTATAAGACAAATACAATAAGAAACTGTGACCCCCAAATCAATGACTCAATAATTGATGATTTGATGCATTTCCTGCCACTCCACATGCAGCACCATCAGGTATGACTCTTTTGCAAAAACGTGAAGAATTTGGGCAGTGTTCACATTTCCATGATGTTTGCCTCAATGCCTAATGCACACAAATCTCATTAACATCACAGGTTTGTTCACTCCTATATTTCTCTTATTTGACCGTAAACAGTACGTTCTTGCAAAATTTCAACTATCCATAAAGTTACTAAAATTCTGTGACATCGCTGTGAAAGCAAAAACAGATTTACTGAGCCAGTACATAAATGCCCATTCTGATGCTTGTTTATGAAAACGAACACTGGTACAAATACATTGTGAATAATCTACAGTTATGAGCACTGCCTGACTCTTCAAACTCAGACTTAGCCATTGCCTTGCCAACACTAACAAGCTTATTGTTGTCCTCTGTGTATACTTGTTTTATAAGAAATTTAAAGCTAGTTTTAAACAAATGCCGAAGTTTGCCAAACAGAAATGTATTTTTCCTGGTTTTAGTTTGAATGTTTCTGTGACTCATTTAAGCAACGTGCTACACAGCTAAAACTTACATTAATAAAAAATAATATTTTATAGAGAATTTCCTCCCTCAGTGAGATTGGACACACTATGCTTTCTTAGGTTTACTCCTAATTGCATTGGGGGTAAGAGTACTTTCCAAGCATCACATTTCATGAAATGGATGGTAAAAAGTTCCATTGATGTTTTTGCTCTGAAGCATTGTGGGAAAGATACCTTTTCCAAGAAGCACTCTGAGTGGCTGATTCAATGTGTAATCAAGTTATTTCAATGGCCTGCACACATAATGCCATCACATATCTTTTAGACTCACTCAGTATCAACAGACAGTCAGAGAGGTGCTGAATGTAGTTTGGTCAGTGGTGTAACGTTCCATTTTGGCATCTTGTCAAATTATAGTTAAAATGGTTTTTAGTTCCATATTTTGACCTGTTCTGGCTGCATTATAATTTTACACTATTTATCAGTCAGCAATTTATATTTACAAGACGTTGACTTTTTCAGTGGATTTGTTTTGTTTCTTTATGGTAGAATAGATAAACATGTTATGAACATGCATGAGGTGTACACCGAAGTGCAGGTAGACTATTGAAAGACAGCGGTATAATGCTTGTTTAAATTTTAGTTTCTTTAGACCAGCAAACTTCACCCATACTTTATTTACAAACATCCACAGGATGTCCAGATAAAGAGGGTCTTGTGATGCATTTTCCTAAGTACAGTAGATGTATGTTTGCCAAGTGGTCCCCATGAGGCTGCTTGTGGATCCATTACCGTTATGATGGTGCAATGGGGAAACCCTAACCTTAAAGTCAGCACAATTCAGTGGTGCTTGTTTCTCAAACTTACTTATTAGGGCTTACAAAACATTCTTGTGTCCTGGAAATGATGCCCCCCCTCCCTAGTTTGAGTATTGTAGTATGCCAGCCGCCTACGTTGTTTTGTGTGATCAGCATAATGGACAAATCTATAAAAGTTTAGAAATGTGTGGTAGAAAATAATGTGCAAGCCTCTTGAGCATAATGCAAATGTTATAGTGAAGGTGAAAATGTTAAATATGGGGCTGTTAAAGGAACACTTCATATCATTGGTCCTTGCTAATGCTCATTATAAGGTGGCACAATTTTCATGTACAAACTCTGCATCTCATTATAGGCAGTTTAGACAAGAAGCCGTTTTTCTTGCATTCATTTAAAAAAAGTTTGATATATTGTTTGAAATGACCAAACCTACCTTCCGATGATGTCACTGGTAGCCAGGCAGGTTTCTGAACTGTCCACAGCCCTCCTCTAAGACAGGCAGAAATTGTGGCACTGGCATCTTATAATGAGCATTAGAGAGGACCAATTATGTAAAGACAGGTTGAAAATGGGTGACATGGTCCTTTAATAGTCTGAAAAAATAGATTTGTCAGGTGTACATGTTCCAATTATTTGGCCTCATTAATAATGAATTAAAAGCTAATTGTATGGGGCCATCAGAAACATTTAGGTAAAAACAATTATCTTCTGAGAGGAACTGCTCTATTTCGCAACAATAATGATTTCCCGGATTACTTTTGGCAGCACATTCAAACTCTTGATGCCAAATTATAATTGCAGAGAGAGAGAGAGAGAGAGAGATGAGTTGTCAGTCCAAGAGAAGCAAGGCATGCAATGGTTGGCGTAAAAAGAAGTTTCAGATAGTGAAATAATGTGCATATAGAGTTGAATAATTGATCAAGACAGAGAGCCCATATTGACTGGCCACTATTATCTCAAATCGACTCTAATGGACTTGCAGCACTGAGAGGCAGTCTGAATACAAAACACACTAACCAACACTGGCACACACACATGCGCGCACACACATGCGCGCACGCACGCACGCACGCACGCACGCACGCACGCACGCACGCACGCACGCACACACACAGTTGGAGGTGGACCATGACAGTAGGTGGAGCAGATGTATGGCTAAGCCTCCCTTCTCTGATGCATTAAAAATGACAGGCCTTCAAAGAATAAGGACGTTTTCAATGACAGGTTAGCTGGCAGCAGAGTGACATCCAAGGCCTGCTCAACTGTGCATATGCATAAGCATGAGGAGGAGAAGTAGTCAGACCAGTTCCTTGAATATTTTTAATGCTCCAAATATTTGTGTCTAATAAGATTAGGACTTTACAATATTGGTTGTAAAATATGTTTATATGTTACATAAATGGTAAGTTATTTAATTGAAATATACTCCATTTTGCCTTTGAATGTCTGTGTTCCGATGATAAATTCTTACACAGTTGCACTGATTGATGATTGATTGAACATTGTATTAACAGTTTGCAGAATTTGTACATTACAGGTCAATACAAAAATCTGCTAAGATGATAAAACCAGAAAAGGCACTAAGACTTGTTTACATATTCTTCCATTTTCAATTCAGCAAAACATTTAAAGACATACAAAGAAAAAAGGGAAAATGTGTACAGTATAGAAATAAAGAGGGTGGGGGGGGCGACATATCTAGGTGCACTGCACCTAGATATGCCAACTGGAAATGATTAATGATGCTATGGGACATATTCGTTGTGCCAGGCATTCTAAAGGGGACACACACGTTGTCTTCACATGATGTAAGGTTTTCACATATAATGTTACCTATCTTGATCCCAGGTAGTGACAGCAAACTGCACAATATTTGACTGTGCACCTCAACCATCGCACGCACGCACGCACGCACGCACGCACGCACGCACGCACGCACGCACGCACGCACGCACACACACACACACACACACACACACACACACACACACACACACACACACACACACACACACTACCTTCAATAGTTGCTCTGTTGATGTTGATTTATTTTATTATTAAACTTCCTGTTGAAATTACTATTTGAAGAATAATACATTTATTTATAAGGCGCCTTTCAGGGCACTCAAGGTCGCCGTACAGGTTAAAAACAGTTGATACAAAACACAGTTAAAAGCAAAACAAAACTAGGGCACAGCTTGCAGCAGAGGTCAGCCATATGCCTGCCTAAACAGGTGGGTTTTGAGGTGAGTTTGGAATATGGTGATAGAGTCCATGTTTCTGATGTCAGGGGGGAGGGAGTTCCAGAGGTGGGGGGCAGAGCGGCTGAAGGCTCTTGACCCCATGGTGGAGAGACGGGCTGGGAGAACTTTCAGGGTGATTGAGGAGGCAGACCTAAGAGACCGGGTGGGGATGTTGACATGGACAAGGTCAGACAGGTATGGGGGGGCGAGATTATGGATGGCCTTGAATGTATGGAGAAGGATCTTGAAGTCGATGCAGTATTTGATGGGGAGCCAGTGGAGTTGGTGAAGTACAGGGGTGATGTGACTGATGACAGGGGTTCTGGTGACGATACGGGCAGCAGCGTTCTGGACCAGTTGGAGTTTATGGAGAAGTTTGTGGGGGAGACCAAAAAGAAGGGAATTACAGTAGTCCAAGCGGGAGGTGACAAGAGAGTGAACCAGGATTGCGGCACTGTGGGGAGTTAGAGAGGGGCGGAGGCGGTTGATGTTTCTGAGGTGGAAGTAGGCGGACCGGATGGTGGTGTTGATGTGGGTGTGGAATGATAGGGTACTGTCGAGGACGACACCCAGACTCTTAACCTGAGGGGAGGGGGAAACTGAGGAGTTGTCAATGGTGAGAGTGAAACTGGGTTGCTTGGTGAGTGTGGATTTGGAACCAATGAGGACTACCTCGGTTTTGTCACTGTTCAGTTTGAGGAAATTAGAGGTGAACCAGGACTTGATTTCCTGCAAACAGGTACAGAGGGAGGAGGGTGGGAAGGCGGAAGAGGGTTTGGAGGAGACGTAGAGCTGGGTGTCGTCCGCGTAACAGTGGAAAAGGATGTTGTATTTGCGGAAAATCTGTCCAAGGGGGAGGAGATAGATGATAAATAGGATAGGGCCAAGAACGGAGCCCTGGGGAACACCGGAGGAGATGGGGGAGGGATGGGAAGTGAATGATTTGAGCTGAATGAACTGAGTACGGTCAGAGAGGTATGAGTGAAGAGCCGGATCAGGATATGTGGTCCTGGTCTTCTTTCTAATTCAAAGGGCAAACTCAACAGGAAGTCGACATTTGTATTAAAAATACAATAAGATACAATAAAATGGTTATGTTGGCAGAATCTGCTTTGTTTGTATACAGTTTCACTGTACAATGCACATGAGAAGAATATATCCATTTCTAATCAATTGAGCAATTATTGAAGATATGGGTAAATTTATGTCTGATAATGATGTACCGTGCATGCTAAAATCATGCATTATTATGTATACATTATTTCTGAATATATATATATATATATATATATATATATATATATATATATATATATATATATATATACTATAGACAATTTAAGTTAAGTGTCCACAGTTAGCCTGGCACCAGTCCTGAGTCAGACTGAACGTGTCCAAATTGTGCCTTAATGACTTCAAAAGACATATACTATTATTAGAATGCACACTAATTTTGATTATATGTAGGCTTACAGAAATAAATCATTAATGTTGTTTATATTATGCGGACTCCTGCCGTTACAACCCCTCACCGATGGGGGGCGACAGAGTGCACTCGACTCTCTTCCGGGAAGACGAAGGAAAGGCGGGCGCTGTTTTTGAACTTTCAGAGCGTTGCAGAAGTTGTACTGTTGTTGTAGAAAGAGTTAGTTAGTTTAGTTTCGTTGGACAGTAGGCACACACACACACACACACAGTCAGGGCTTTTATAGGCTAACTTTCTATTCTTTGTTTTTAACTTCTGGCAACGGGAGCAGCTGCATTACATGTTTACAAACGAGAACTGGTGAGTTTCTGTTATTTTCTCGTTTATTATTAACCGAGACATTACTGATGGAAGAAGTAGCCTATGCTAACTGCTATTCGAACTATGTGGTGCATGTGATTCACGCTAGAGACGTTAAACTTAATACACGAGTCGACGGTGTCGGTCTTTTCCCCCGCCTTTTATTCGCTGATAGTTTATAACTTTATTATGTCTCAAATGTAACATCGGCCAACTCACTCATTTCTCTGTGCTAATGCTAACGTTAGCTGATCTAGGCTAGACATTCAACATGATGGAGTCCTCTGGGGTGAACCTGCACAACCAGTTTCAGAAGCTGCTGGCGCATGTGGACGTCCTGAATGAAGGAATCGAACCACGTAAGTATCACTGTGTGACTGTAGGCTCTGGTATGTGACACCTCAATGTGTGCTCCAGGATAACATCCCGCATTGTTTTGATCTTATGAATTGATTATATTCACGTTCCAAAGGGTTTTACACACACGCACACACAAATATTGCTAAGTTTTGATCCAAGGTTTACAATTACAAACGTATCAACGTAAAGAACAGCCCAATATTACTTACAGTTTAGGTTAGAAATAAATTCTTACTGTTTGTTGACTGATTCACATAGCCTGGCTCCAGCCCTGAATCGCTGAAATGAAAATTCAGACTTGAGTCATAGAGCATAAAAACATGGTGGTGGGGCTACTGGTCTTTGTCTTTGTTCACTGATTGGGTCTGAAAGTTGTAGATATGTTTTTGAAAGAAAATGAATGATGCTGCTTATGGAACTCCATATCTGTCAGTTCAATCATAGTCATAAATAAAGCAATAAGACCACCACTAGCCTTGCTACAGTTGGCTACAGTACAGAGTACACCACCACATCTGTAGTGTGGGAAGTGCAGCCCAAGACATCTTCCTGGGAGAGTCATTGTAGCGGGGGCTGGAAATGCATTTTCACGTAATCCAAATAATGGAGAACATTTCCATTTGAATCATCAAAGGAGTACTATTGTTCCTCCCTTTGCATTAGATTGGGTAACCCTTTACTTATGTCCCCTTTCTGGAGGCCAGTTGTATTATTATAATCATTCTCACTAAATGTTAGAATGTAGCAGACACATTATAATTAGAAAGAACAGATCATATAAAACTATTGTCCCATGTCTGATCCAGAGTTCATCCAGCTAGCGGTGAACTTCGATGACTGCCGTAAGAAGTGGCTGCAGGCGGATGTTGAACTAGGTTCCTGTAAGGAGGTGCTGGCTAAGGCAGAAACCGAGAGAGGGTCCCTTGAGGTTAAATTAAAGCACGCTCGAAACCAGGTGGACGTTGAAATACGCCGGCGGCAGAAAGCTGAGGCAGAATATGAAAAGCTGGTGGGTATAATAAAGCTTCCATCTATGTCATATAATATCTAAATGGTTTTCTGTCGATTTTCACAATGAACTAACACTAGGTGCGTTTCCATAAAGCCATTTTTTGCGCATTAAGGCTCTTGCGCAAAATCTCCTGGATGAAAACACATCAAAATGCAAAAACACTTTTTCGCTTGGAGGTTGCGGATTTAGGCTTTTTCGAAAAAAGGGAAATGCGCAAATAGTGTATGGAAACACTTGCGGAAAAGGTTTTTAATTAGAAAGCATTGAACTCGCATTATATCGCTTTTGAACAGTTGGAAAATAAAATAAAAAACGATGGGGAGGCAGTGGAGTGAACGGTGCATGGGAGGGTGGCTAGAGAGGGAGTGATGTTGTGGATACATATAAGGTCCCAATTTACTACTACCCAACCCGTCCGATTAATAATTGTGTAGTGTGTTCAAAGATCCCATATTAAGTCTGAATCCTCCCGAGTTGATCGGGGCGCTCCGATCATTTTGATATCTGGATCGCTACTGTATGGATGCAAGACACACACACACACACACACACACACACACACACACACACACACGTGGTGTAGTAGACTAAGACTTTATATAACCTATAGCTGCCTGGGTCCCTGCAGGCTATTTTCGATTTCGATCCATGCATATGCTTCATCTATTCTTATATATCATAAGATAAGCAACCTAAACGTGTAGGCTATAGGCTATATAGCCGATGAAACAAGTTATTCACAACTGTTTGCAGCTGCAATCAATCAATTTACAGTATAAACGACCATTATGCTCCAAGTCCCGCGACATATAGGCTACATGTGCCCCGACTATATTAAGACAAGCATTACACAACAAATAGTTCTTTGTACGTTCTTTGACTGTAGGTGTCGTCAATACTGTGAAAGCAGCAGATGCCCGCTGGCTTGCTGTAGACTTGCTGACGGTCAGCCGCTGATCAGGGATCAGATTACAGCGCAGTATATGGGGTGCCGTCCGTTAAACTGAGAGCACGCACAAAGTGCATCAAATCCCTAAATCAATGGTGTGAACATGGATTAGGACTACTTTACATGAGCCTCACTTTACTGGCAAAACAGTGCCAACTACTTGCGCATTTTATCAGTTTAATGGAAACACAGACAATTCGCTTTTCTTTTTTCGACTTAATGAACATACGCTTCCTTTTTTTGCAAAGGCTTAATGGAACCGCACCTAGTCAGGTTGGATGTTTTGTGATAATTAATAACTAGCCTGATGATTGATCAATATGCATTGAGGCTACAAGTGTGTTTTGAAGTTGAAATTTGAAGTGGGCAGTTACTTCTTTAGTAATCATTGTTCAAACCTTACTTTGACGAAGATAGGCCACTGCTCATAAACCAATGCATTACTTATTGTTTACTAATGTTCATTAATAATAATCACTAATAATGTTTCTGTGGGTTCGTAATCGTAACATCACCTGCTTGTTTTTGGGTCTAGGAGCGTCAGCTGCAGCTGATCAAGGATCTATTGATCTCCGAGAACAACAGCAACAGTGTTCACCTGAGTGAGGAGCAGCGCTCTGCCCTGGCCTTTCTCAGCGCTCACTCCCAGATAGCAAAGGCAAACCTCAACAACAGCCACAGGTGAGCAGTGCAGAACTATAAGCACAATGACAGCATTTTGAAGTATGGGCAATAACGGATAGTTTTGCAATTTGTGTGTGTGTGTGTGTGTTAGAGTTGTTCCGATAACGTTACTGGTATCGGTTACTCAGGCCGATACCACCCTCAAGTACTCTGACCCGAGAACCAAAACATCCAATTGACACTAGGCTGAACGATTGCAACGGGAGCAAGTCTGACCCAACACTGCAGCAAATTGCCAAAAACAGTCGATCTACAAGCATAAATGACAATGTAGATCTATGAGAAAAAGGGGGTAAAATAAGTGGTTACTCAACAAAAATGTAGTACTCATAGCGGTACTCGGTATCGGCGAGTACTAAAAATTAAGTACTTGTAATCGGTCTGAAAAAAATGGTATCGGGACAACTCTAGTGTGTGTGTATTCTACAAATCATAAAAGATTATATCCTGATTATGTGCTTTGTCTAATATTTTCCTTAGGTTAACTCGCATTGATGAATCAGCCTCCTTGCTGTCGGACATTAGCTATGACCAAACGGATGACTCAGTGGTATGGTTAGCCATTTTATATATCGTGTCTTTTTGTTATGCATTCTATAATGATAGTGGTAATCCACTGATTGATCCCTATACTAGTATAGAATTTCATTTCATACTTTTCCAGGTCTGGAAAAGTATGTAAAATAGTGTATGGAGAAATATTGATGTTTCTAGACTATTACTGCTGTTCTGTTTTCCGGGGCAGGGCCCTGGTCCCTTCCCGGTCTGTTTTCCGGGGCAGGGCCCTGGTCCCTAACCGGTCGGTGATTCCATTTGTACTTTCGCACACCGAAACGGTGGTTAGTAAAAACAGAGAGATGTGTTGGGGTGAGCGGTGAGTCGCTTATCACTGTGGCGTGTGCCATGTTGTAGTTTTTGTAATAACCCACCGTATCACCTAAAACTGGAGTATGAAGGCCTTTAGGTGCCTGGGGTGTCCGTACTCCTAACCCTGGTCCAGTGCCTTAGAGAGTCTTTCTCACTAACGCCTCTGCGCAGTGCGCGCACACGGGTAAATTCCACTGCTGTGTGAGTGGTCCAACTTTTTACCGAAAATAAACAAAACTACTCCTCTAATCACCGAAACAAAGTCTGTTTTGTGTTTGTGAAAGTCTATTCTATCTCTGGGAAGTGTCTCGGGGCCCCAGCTTCTCTCTAAAATGCACTATTTTTGTCATGAATAAAATGCATTCAACTGGATCGGTGCAGACAACCCGAAAATGTAGTAGTAGAAGAAGTTACTCTGTCCGGTACATTGCATCATAATTAAAATTACTTGTATGTTTTTATTTATCAAAGAAGAAGAGGAAAAAACATCCACAGACCAGTTTCTAGAGCTTCACTTATTAAAGGCATGTTTTTATTTATCACCATCTCTCTCTCCAGGACTGGGATTCCTCTGTGATGAAGTCCGTGAGGTTACGCAAACGGCAGAAAAGAGTGAGTGATGTGACAGATTTATCCACAAAGCCTATTGAGTTGTAATTTTACCGTAACATGCAGCCTGTAGGTTTGATGGTCATCCATACATTGACAGTGGCTAGCTAGCTAGACACTATATTAGGATGTCAAGTTCAGTTGATAGTAAAGAGATTTTATGTCCTTTTTTTAATCCCCAGCGGTCCTCTAGAAAACTCTGCGATGCTCCTCCACAGGCAGTGAAGAAACCCCGTTCCACAGGGCGCGCGCCCGAGCAGGTAATAATGACCTCTGGCACTAACATGCTCAATATCTGTGGCATAGAATAAAAAATAAAGATCTATAATAACTCGTGAATGTGTCACCTGGCCTCATTAGATTTTCAACATAAAACAAATGACAAGATGGAGAAAAGGCCACAACTGCTGTTTGATTGTTGTTTTTTTTCCAACCAGTTGAAGTTGAACCATGTTTGTTGACAATAGTATTGAAATGTCTCATTATTCAGATGAATGAGTCCGTGGGTGCCAGAACCACCATCACTGTCGTGGCCAATGGTGGGCCTGGTCACATGGTCTCCACCATTGAGACGGTGCCGTACTACTTGCGCAGTAGGAGGACTGGTGAGAACCGTCTAAGTTCTAACCCATCTTCATTTGAGCCTTGAGAATGATTTTGATCTCACTGAAGCCTAGGTTTTAAGCAGAAATGTTCTATTATTAAATTAGTCTGACCGCTTTCCTTGTTCCTTATAGAGCGTCGCAGTCCCGCCCCCTACCATGGACCAGGAAATGATTCTCCGTTAATTTTCCTCATAGACATTTCAGAAAGTATTTATTTAAAGACTCTTACGCCGCGGACAAAGCCAACTCGAGTCATGACAAATCATGACAACAAACACAATTGTTGGGGCCGAAAAAATAATTAGAAAGAAGAAAAAAACGGCAGGTTACAACACTTTTTTAGTTTTTCTTCTTTGTAATTATTTGTTTGGTCCAAAATATTGTTTGTGTTGTCACGACTCGAGTTGGCTTTGTCCGTGGCGTAACCGTCTTTAAATAAATACCTTTTGAAATGTCTATGCGAAAAATGCATTGGGATTCATTTCCTGGTCCATGGTAGGGGGTGGGACTGCGATGCTCTATTGTCAGAGAATATTAGCCATACAAGTGAAGTTTGGTGGTTTTGAGGTGTGACACGTGATCTCCCTATAGGTCCAGGTCCAGCTCCAGCATGGGCCGATACCACTACTACAGATCAGTCTGAGACCGCCAGCGAGGCTCCCAGTACGCCAAGCACAAATGTCCCACATCCACCCAAAACTCCCAGAGCCAATGTCGGAGGAAAGAAACACAAGTTGATCCCTAAAACGGTATGAGCCCATATTTCACTGATCTGTTATGACTATGAGATAGAGGTGAAGTCCAGCATTGCCATTAGAAATGCAGTACTGTATGTATGGGGTGAAATGAAAGGGACACTATGCTGTTAATATGCATTTCAGTTAACTGTTGATGGTGGTTATTGTCTAGAGACATCATCTATGGTCTCTGTCAAACCAGTTTAACAGAAAATCCCCCTTTCTGTCATAGTCCATTTTGTTCAAATAAATACAGTGAAGCATTTCACAGGCAAGCACCAGCCTATCATGTCCATCATTTGGTCTCTGGCCAACATCAAACTGATATTTTTAGATTTTGACAAACAAGGATGATTGAGCAATACATATAACATGTATTGAATTACATTTTAGTAATTGAATATTTAGTTTAGCGATGTATATTAGTTCATGTTGAAATGTGCTATTTGCATTTTTTTCCCCAAAAGGCAAATGCGTATCTTTTAAATTGACTGCTGGGAAATATTTTTCATTTACCATCAAAATGGTAAATAAAAATATATAGCGTTTTATCCAAATCGCTTTACATAGATTGTGCATTTCATTCACCCATTCACACCCATTCATATGGTGGAGGAAACCATGCAAGGCACCAACCTGCACATCGGGAGCAATTAGGGTTTCAGGCAGTCTTGCTCAGGACACAAATCGGGATCGAACTGGGAACCTCGCGGCTCCCATCCAGCTGCTCTACCGGCCATTCCACTGATGATGATTTTGGAAGCCAAATTATACCAAAATGAATAAAAAACAGATTAATTAATTTGACAGATTAATTGTATTGTAACATACGTTTTAGTTGCAGCTTGTGAACTGAAATGTACTCTCCTCCTTCTTGGTGCTATCTAAACTGTCATGCACTCATCTCTTGCACCAAGGTGATCAAGTCTGAGTTCTGTGTACCGTGTGGAAGGAGAACCAAGTTTGGTAAGATGTACCTGCGGTGCCAGGATTGCAGGATGGTGACCCATCCAGAGTGCCGTGACCGCTGCCCCTTGCCCTGTAACCCTACTGCCTTTAGCACCCCTGTGAGGAACTCAGAGGTAATGCATTGCTTTTGAGCCACCTGGCATGGCATTAATTCCCTCATGTTTCAATGTTTCGTCACTATACTCACGTCAAATCCTTTCATCCTGTGTGCAGACGACCCTGGCTGACTTTGCTCCACCCACTGCTCCCATGATCCCCATCTTGGTGATCCAGTGCATCAGGGAGATTGAGCGCAGAGGAATGCGTGAGGTGAGGATGGCTCCAGGCCTTCATTATCCTTGTACAGTCCACATTTTCCCTGTCTGTATTGTAGATGTGTTCTATTTGTAGTAATTTATGCACCCGTGCCAAATGTGAAAGGGTCAAACAATGACTACTGCTTTTCTTGAATTGTTTCCTTTCCACAGGTCGGCCTGTATCGCCTTTCTGGCACTGATCGCTTGGTCAAAGAGCTGAAGGAGAAGTTCATGAGAGGGAAGACTTTGCCTTCCCTCAACAAAATAGACGACATTAATGTCATCACAGGTGTCCTCAAACTCTTCCTTAGGAACCTTCCAGAGCCCCTGCTCACCTGCCACCTCAACAAAGCCTTCATGGAGGCAGCTGGTTAGTTCCTGAGATTCTTTATTCAACTGAAAGTTACACAATTATTTCTCTTCTGAATGCAACAGATCTTTTTGTGAATATTGCTCTTTGAATCCACCGTTAGCCTCTGGTGGCTCCCTTGCTGTGTAGTCATCGAATATCCAAAATCTCCTCGTGCACGTGCACGCGATCTAAAGGGCTTTTAGGGCTCAGATTGAGATAAAGGACCATGTTTAGAGCTTAATAAAACATTAATTTGAGGCCGTGCTATGCATAACAGTTGAGTGGCAGATCATGGCCGTGAGCGAGCCAGCCGTCAATCATTAGTCTTGTTTTGTCCCCAGAAATCCAAGATGAGGGCAACAGTCTAGCCATGTTTTACCAGACGGTCAGTGAGCTGCCCTACCCAAACCGTGACACCCTGGCCTGTTTGATGATTCACCTGCAGAAGTAAGTCTCCCAGATGCTTTTAATCAGCGATTTGAATTTCGGAACCCCTCCTATATCCAGCTTTGAGGGTCTGTGTAAACGCAAACATTGAAAACAAAAGTGTGTAAACACAAACATTGAAGACAAAAGTGTGTCAACACAAACATTGAAGACAAAAGTGTGTCAACACAAACATTGAAGACAAAAGTGTGTCAACACAAACATTGAAGACAAAAGTGTTTAAACACAAACATTGAAGACAGAAGTCAGGACCCAAATTGTGATTGGCCAGAATGAGATGATGAGCGCCCCTCACTTCACAAGGTTCAAGGTTCTTTATTATTTGTCTCCCGAGGAAGAAATTTGTCTTAGACACATGGGTGTGATTTTTAATTTCTTCAAGGACCCCTATTTAATACCATTCTTTTATCTCTGGGTCGTCTCTGTATGTATACTGGAAAACCCTTAGTGTTTATTTAACTCTAAAAGTGTACAAATGGACCCATAAGGGTCAATTTGGTTATATTTGTACACTCTCATAGTCACTCCATTCGGAATTTCGGACCCGACATTGACAAACATTGTCGCCCTACTCTCCATCTCATGCACTTCCATTGACTCTGTATCAAACATGGCTAAATAACAATATACATAACCAGGATAAGTTGTGTCCTTTCATAATAACACTAACTTAGTGACCACCTCCCTGTTTGTTTTTCCTAGGGTGTCCCAGTGTACGGAAAACAAGATGGACGTGACCAACCTAGCCAGGGTGTTTGGCCCCACACTGGTGGGCCATGCTGTCCCTGACCCAGACCCAATGACCATTTTACATGACACCAGCAGACAGCCACGGGTAAGTAGAGATGAATGAACTGGATGTAAGCAGTGTTTCCCCCCCATGTACAAAATGTGAGGACTGAACCAGCCTTTTTCTGCTTTGCCTCAAGATATTCAAATGAACGTTAATAACGTTATCATTTACCAAATGAGCCCTTACTCCCCTCAGCAAAGTATCTGACCAATAACTCCTGTACCCAGGTGATCGAGCGGTTGCTGAGTATCCCAGCAGAGTACTGGAGTCATTTTGCCCATCCAGATAACATGGACAATGGTCAAGACATCCACGCGACTGAAGGTAAATTATCCAAATGCACGACTTTGACCAATGAGAGATCTGCTATTTGGGAAGAACTAGATAAACGTGTGTGTGTGTGTGTGTGTGTGCGTGCGTGCGTGCGCGCAGTACACATACTATTTACCCTGCGTGTGTCTACGATGTGTAGCCATCCGTTACATGTGACGGCCACAACACTGGGTTTAAAAACACAGCTGAAATGGCTGGCCAGCCACACACACACACACACACACACACACACACACACACACACACACATGCCACAAAACGCGCAGTCGCCTGTCAAGTTCTTCTGCACATTATTTATTTCCCAGTCCCACCACGGACTCACGTGTGCGTGCAGTTTGATTTCAGCATCACTAATCAAAATAATACAAAACAAGTTAACAACACATAATAATAATAACCCACCCGTTACTACATGTGCAGGGCACAATACTGGGTTAAAAAACACAGCTGAAACATGAAGTGGAGTCAAATGAAGTGGAGTCAAATCCCGCAATTTCCTTCTTCCCATATTGCGCTGCAACGTAACTCTAGGATGAGCCGCCCGAATAGCGGCGAAATTCTAGTAAAATACGACACATTTGTTGTAAAATGCAACGAATGGAAGACAGTTCTACAGATCTTATCCTTATATGTTCTGATTCTGAACTATACGAGTTGTGTCAGAAAAGTAAAAGGGTATGGCTGCCACAGTCCTGTTACTTTTGTGGCACACCTCCCTCGTATGTGCACATATAACATAAAAACATATTCTGATATAATATATCTCTAGAATTAGTGTGAGAAACAAGGCCTAGATGTTTCAGTGACTACTTATCGATTGTTTGACACTGATTTTAATCATAACTAAACGTTTTTGTATTGCACTTTTTAAAACAAAGAACGTGCTTTATAACACAACATTACAACAAAATTCAATGCAATCAAAAATGCGATGACAAATGGGAGGGGACACTGATATAAAACAGGGATAACAGAATCCAATTTTAAGATATATTAATTTTCTGCAGTGAGCATGTTGGGACCAGTGACCACTCCAGAGCACCATGCGATGGTTAAAACACCATCTTCCAGCTCGCTCTCCCAACGCATGAAGCAGACCCTCTCCAGCACCACCCTGTAAGTGCACACTCATACATACTCTTATTCGTATACTGTTTACTGCAATCACCACAGTTTTAGTTTAGCGGAGCAATATTATGAATTAAGAGGCATGCAAGTAACTGACCTGATAATGTGTCAACTACGTAATCACAACATCCCCAGTTGAATTCTGCCTGGAGATTTGTGATGCATATTCTTCTATAAAAACTGTGCCCACGTTTAATGCCACGCGTCCGTGTTGTTGTGTCCGAGTGAGACACACCCCCACAAACCGTATATACGGTACATTTTGAACCAAGGCAGACAGCGATGTGTCTTTGGCCACTGACTGTGTTCTTTCCGTGTTGTTGTTTTTTCTCCGAGAAGGATTGAGAGAGGTAGGGAAAGTACAGGGAGCATCCCCGCTGTGATTGGCCAATAGTCTATGGTCCCAAGCTAGGTTGAAAACGCAGAGGTGAAGGTAGTGGCGTACCACGGCCACAAAGCACAGGCGTGAACGGCCCTTCCGCATACGAGGATGTATGAGGATTATGTGTCTATGACTTGGCCACCTGAACCGACAGACAAAGTTGTGTGCTCCATGGGCACAAAATTGTGGGTGTGGAATTCTCTCAATTGTAATGATAGATTGGACTGACTTTCTGTCTTCACCCCTCGTAGGTTCGGAAGCAGGAGTAAAGCATCGGCTCCCTCTAGTCGGCAGAATGGCTACTTTGCCTCTCCACAACTGAAATGAACGTGAACGGGACAAAGGTACCCATATTGTACCACTGGGTTATCTTTCTGCAATAACTGTATTATTCACACAATCATGGGAAAACTACTGTGCAATTATTACTGTGCAATTATTATTTCTTAACACTAACTTTTTCTTGCTCTGAAAAAAAGAAATCCATATATAATATATATATATATATAGCCTATATTAACTTTGATTAACATAGGAACTGTTTTAAACGATGAAACGACTCCTGAACCATGTAACTGTTTTAAACGATGAAACGACTCCTGAACCATATAAGTGCCAATGTCTGCTATACCTTTATGAGCATGTGTTCATTAATGTGTTGATGCATCATCTAACCTGTGGTTCTAACCGCAGGCCTGTCTGCTATAGCTTTATGAGCATGTGTTCATTAATGTGTTGATGCATCATCTAACCTGTGGTTCTAACCGCAGAGGCAGGTGCTCTAGAACATTTGAAACATGCAGCTGAGTTTAACTGTTTGCGTTTTTGATTGCTGTAAAACTGCCACGCATTGTTTTTATATTATTTTGCACTATATGTATGTTGCATGAACTAAACTTTTTTTTAAACAGTGTAATGTAAAGTGACATTGACTTTGTATTACTGAGGGATTGTATTACATTTCGCACTGGAGCCAGCCATGTAAAGGCATCGCCTGAAGATGCACACTGTACCACAAGAGGTTGCCATTGCATCATTTTTGACATGCTAGCGTGTAAAGATGATTTCTTCACTGTAAAGAGACAGTCCTTTCTGACACTCCTTTTTTGTATGATGATCAACAATTATAATAAAAAGGATTACCACTTTTCACTTGCCATCATTGAACTTGATGCGTAGGAAGGTGACACATATTTTTAAATCAATATTATGTAGAAGTGGAGTGGAGATTATGGTGTAGGGGTGTGTTACGGTAGAAAAGCAACACCCTGAACAAAACAAAATCTACACTGTAGAAGAGAGCCAGGGGATCCCTCCTAAATCTCCGGGGGAACCATCATCATTAAGGACCAACTCCTTCAGATTGGAAAAGAGTAGGAGAACACAACAGTCAGGAAGACTGACAGCTATCTGATAATTCTATGAAACAAAAATATACAAAAGCATAACTCCACTAAACACCATTCCAAGCAGGTGTACAAGACCCCTGTAAACAATATTACTACATAAACAATATTTTAAGCTAATCTCTCCTATTTACATTGGGACAGCTCCTGACCTCCTGAGTGTTGCAGTTAAAGTTCCCAACTCAGAAAGGCTAATGCTAGGATCAAATTAAGAAGACAGAAAGCAGAAAGGCTAATGCTAGGAACAAATTAAGAAGACCGAAAGCAGAAAGGCTAATGCTAGGATCAAATTAAGAAGACCGAAAGCGGAGACAACGTGTAGCAAGAGATAAAACAACTCATGGCAAGAGCATATACAAGCAGTCAATGTACTCCCATCTCTACATGTAACATGTCAGGTGTAAACCCAGACTTTTTTTCTCCCTGGAAATAAAAACGTCTGGGTTTCCGAGGCTAGGGTGTCGGTAGCTCAGGAATAAAAGCGGACGTCTTGGAATGGAAAGGTTCCCAGTTTGAGATCCCTGGCTCCTCCGGGCTGCAAGTGTCTTTGAGCAAGGCACTGAACACCAGTTTGAGATCCCTGGCTGCAAGTGTCCTTGAGCAAGGCACTGAACACTATACCAGTTTGAGATTCCTGCCTCCTCCTGGCTGCAAGTGTCCTTGAGCAAGGCACTGAACACTATACAGCTCCATCTCAATGAATTAGAATATTGTGTAAAAGTTAATTTTCTTCCGTAATATAATTCAAATAGTGAACCTTTCATATATTCTCAATTCATTGTGCATAAAGTGAATTATTTAAAACCTTTTTGTTTTAATCTTGATGATTATGGCGTACAGCTCATGAAAATAAAAAAATCTTATCAACAAATTAGAATATTTAACGAGAAATGTCGACCATCTGAAAAGTATATTAATGTATGCAGTAAATACTTGGTCTGGGCTACTTTTCTTTTCTTTTCAAAATCTTTTTATTCAGGTTTTTGTAACAGTAGCCCAGGGGCAAGTATTAAGCAGACATATAAAATATAAAAATAAAACTCAATCCCCTATCCCACCCTTCCCCCCACCCACAATCCCAAGGATAGTCGGGAAAACAAAATAAATAAATATCTATATACACATACACAAAAATACATGCATACATAATTACAAAAAATAAAAATGGTCTGGGCTACTTTTGAACAAATTATTTCATCAACAGGGCGTAGCATGGAGGTGATCAGCCTGTTGCACTGTTGAGGTGTTATGGAAGCCCAGGTTTGTTTAATAACAGCCGTAAATTAATTTGTATTGTTGAGTCTCATGTCTCACACCTTCCTCTTGACAATACAACCTAGATTCTCTGTGGGATTCAGGTCAGGTCAGTTGGCTGGTCAGTTAAGCACAGTAATACCATGGTCGGTACACCAATTACTAGTAGTTTTGGCTCTGTGGGCAGGTGATAGGATTTTTAGATTTTCATGAGCTGTAAGCCATATACATCAAGATTAAAACAAAAAAAGGTTTTAAATACTTCACTTTATTCACAATGACTGGCTGGCCGGCCAGGGGGAGGTAGTTTAGAGACCAGGATTACTGCATGTTTTTGTGAGGGTACCTACCCTAGGGTACACAGGGAGAACATGCAAACTCCACACAGAAAGGCCCTTTCGCCAACCGCCTCTGGTATGGGCACTGATGACGCGGAGGAGGGAACACGCCCACTGCGTCCCCAGCGGGAATAGAACCCAGGACCTTCTTGCTGTGAGTGACTTTTACACAATATTCTAATTAATTGAGATGGAGCTGTATATGCCTGGCTCCTCCTGGCTGCAAGTGTCCTTGAGCAAGGTGCAAGTGGTTCTCAAACCTGATTTCTGGATCAAAGTACCCCCTTTACCTGATTACATGTTGCTTAGAAAAAGGGAAAACTATTGTTGCTGTCCAGCATAAACCACCAGCATAAACTCCATATTTTAACTTTTTATTGGTAAATGAATGCCCTACCTTTCCATACTACATTGTCATACAAAAGTAGCAAACGTAGCAGATCTACAAGCTCTGAGCTTGTATGTCTAGGTACCCGATGCTATGCTCTACGTGGGCAGTTTACCAAGGATAACATTCTGAATAAAAAATATAGCCTACCAGACAGTGTTACATCCTGTGTATTGCCAGAGATGGCCAGTCAACTACAAAATACCGTTATTTAAACCGAATGTTTACAGTCCTCTACTCTCTCTTGTCTGTATTTATTGTATTTTGTTGTGTTGGGACTTGAGATTGCCGCTCAACAGTGCCACTTTATGTCACCCAACAGTATTGCAGCTGTTCGTTCTCCAAACATACAGACCGACAGATGAGGCATGAGTTATGCCTGTTCAAAGTCCCTGTTATTTCTGCTTGGAGTTACATTTGTTCCTCGTGAGGATACATATGCGTCGTGTATTGAAGTTTTATTGCTGGCGGTCAAACGGTTCATGAGATATGCCTGTTCAAAGTTTGCATACATTTTTTTAAAGATATTTTTGGGGATTTTATGCCTTTATTGATATATTTTACAGTAGGTAGACAGGAAACAGGGAGAGAGATGGGGGGAAGAGACACAGCAACAATCGTCGGGATTGGGACTCGAACCCGCAACACACTGTCATGCTGGATTACCAGCCAAGGTGCCTGGACCGAAGTTTGCATTTTAAATTGATCGCTGTAGTGCCGCCCCTTGGGCCAATGGTCGTGGGCTTCGCGTCCTTTCCGTTTGGCATAGCCCATTAGCCCTCTACCATATTGGCAAGGTTTGCGAAAACAGACTGCACGGTTAAGCCAAACTGCTATTTTTGGTGGAAGAAGAAGAAAAATCACACCTGAGTGGTGCAACTACACGTCACTCACGCCACTCAAAAAAACAGACAAATACAAGCCAGAGGCCAAGAAGTCGTCCCAATCAGGAATGCAAAATGTGTGTACATTTTTACACTTTCAGAGTTTCATTATTACCCCATTACAGTAAGTGCAAATGTGTCATGTACTGTAAGTTGTTATATTCATGTAACCTAATGTTTAACATACTTCATCTTCATTTTCCTTCATGTAAATTAAATGTTTCCCATTGTTATGCAAGATATACTTCAGTGAAAGGATCAGAACATACTAGCACTAGTTATCCCATAGACAGGCAGACATGGAGTTGAATGATAATGGAATTTGGCTCATTGTTCCAACAGTCATTACAGCTATCTCCATAATCTATTGGCTGAGTGGGCAGGCGATGAGGTCCGATATTATGAATTAAAGAAGGGATCATTTATACTTCTTACAGTTATTCCATTAACAGTAGCTGTGGAGAGAGAACCAAGCCAACCTGAACTCATTGACATACATTTTATACAGCTTCATTCAGCACAGTGCTTCAGCAACACAAAAGGCCCTTTGAGGTGTGAGCCTGGCTGGTTGGAGGAGAAATGAGAATGGTATAGTGAAGTCTTCTACGAAATTAGATTATTCTTTGCCTCGCACGCACGTGCGCACACATGCACACGCACACACACACACACACACACACACACACACACACACACACGCAAAGATGCACACCATGCATGGCTCAGAAAAGGCCCTTCAAAGAATGTTTGAATTTCAAATCAACATTAATAGTTCATTAGCCTGAAATAAGGTCTCCTGAGTGTAAATCTGTCCTCTCACTGGGGGATTTAGTGTTTATTTATACTGTATGGTGGAGTAGCATCCAGTCAGCGGCTGCAGACATCAAACAGCTGGCTGTGTGTAGCTCTGTATTCCACCAGGCCCCAGAGTGCATTGATAGATCTCAGCCAAGCTGTGGGACTACAAGGGCCAAATGAGTAACTAGTCCAATTAAGAGCTCTTAAATAAATTACAATGTAAGCTCGTAAACACACAACATCGCTATTTAATTCCTCCCTTTATATGGTGAACTGCAGGCGGTAACGACGACAAAACCAAACCGTTATCAGCATCCCTGGAAGCTGAATACAATATGCATGCAGTTATTGCTCTTTATTGATTAATGTTAAGTCAATAGGTACTGTAGCTGTAGTCACGTGACTGAATGGTGACGGGAATATTTTTTTCTTTAGTTTGTGTTCGATAATGTCAGCAGCTCAAGTCAATACCTGACTCCAACACTAGCCAATTAAACCTATTTAATCAATACAGATATTGTATATCAATCAGTGCATTTGTAAATTTCTGTCATGTTAACCCTAAGAGTTCTGTGTATACAGGAGAGTGAAGAGAGTAGGGAGTAGGTGCTTTATGGTGCAACACAGGTCCACTAGAGCGGTGCCCATTGGAACGATGCAAGTTGGAAATGGATGCCCCACCGAGTTATTATGTCTGTGTCCCTCTATGCCCATATATGGAGTTATTTGTCAGGCATGCCCAAATATGGAGTCAATGCAGATGTCAGAACATAATTGTGATGTCAGCACAGGCCATCTCCATATATGGAGATATAGGGGTGATCAGGTCCAGAGCTTGGGCAGAGGCTTTTGTGCTGGTTCTGGACAACCGGCTATCCGACAGACTCGACACCAGGCACTGCACTTTCTGTGGTGGTGTAGAACGTGTGTGTCGAATTTGAAGTCGGTGTGGCGAACGGTTCTCGAGTTATGTGGATTACAGACGTACGTACACACGTACGTAGAGACTTGGTGCATTTATAGATATAGATAGACTAGTGGTGCCCGTTGGGCACTGGCCTACTTAGAACGATGCAAGTTGGCAATGCATGCCCCACCCAGTTATTTTGTCTGTGTCCCTTTTATCCCCATATATGGAGCTCTTTGTCAGGCATGCCCAAATATGTAGTCTATATGCAGATGTCAGAACACCATTGTGATGTCAGAACAGGCCAGCTCCATATATGGAGATCTCTAGCAGTGATCAGGTGTGATCAATTGGCTAATTTCGGCCCTGTCCAGAGCCCGGGCAGAGGCTTTTGTGCTGGTTCTGGACAACGCTGTATCCCACCGACTCAAGGCCGGGCACTGCACTCCCTATGGTGGTGTGAAACGTGTGTGTCAAATTTGAAGTCGGTGGGGTGAACGGTTCTTGAGTTACGTGGATTACAGACGTACGTTCACACGTACAGTCGTACACAGACGCGGTGCATTTATATTAGGAAGATATGCTACAGCTACAGTATGACAATTGACCCTTTTCACAGACGTATCATAAGGGTAAATGCAGCTGCATCTTATAACATTATTAATGGCTACTTACATTTGATGTATATGTACCAGTTCGCAAACATTTACAGTAGTATTGACTATTGTCAGTGTTTGCTCCTTGGCTTAGCCAAACATAATTACAGCTGCAGCTGTCTTTACCATACTATGCTCTGTAAAAAAGGGTCCATTGGTATTCCAAGGTTTTGACACTGTTGCCTTATGAGACTGTTGAATTATGTGACAGTTCGTCAGATCAATATCCTTTCCAAGAGGTGTCTTAAACCTGTGACATTAGGGATTAAACTGCTGAAATATGCTCCATTTCAATGTTATTGTTTAGCAGTATAAAAAAGAAATCGGCATAAAGCCAAACCCATGAACCCATGGGGCAGGCATCTGCACTCTATACACCCACCTACAGTCACTTGCAAATAATGATATGGCAATTTAGCCTCTAAGTCCCTCTTTCTTTTTGTTCTCCCTCTCCATCCCTCCTTCCCTCACTTTCTCTCCCACTACCTCTCCACCCCTCCTTTGAATTGAATCCCCGTCTTCGTCGGCTCCTGTGCATGGTCGATACCTTGTTACCACAGAGAAATCAATTATCTCGGCCAAGCAGCAGGGGAAAGAGGCAATAATGAAAGAATGCCCCTCCCTCCCAGGCAATAGCCATCGCCATTAAATATGAATTTATCATTGGCTGAAGAGAGTTATGAAGCCAGTTGCAGGTCTGCCTGAATGCATGCTCTCTTTCCAGTGTGAGCTCCAAGGTGTTGTAAGTGGAAGCTGATGAGCAAACATTTGTCAAATAGAGGACATTATGTGTAGCAATGCTGTGCCCTAAACTTAAATGTAACTTTACAATGCTGGAATAAGGAGGGTGTGTTCTGGAAAGTGCCATATCCATTGTCTGTCCTGATCATCACACTCAAATATCCCCAGTAGAATTGGTACTGAATACATGCATAGTAGCTACTACGTTTCACCAAAAAGCTATTTAGGGTCTCTGTGGTGTATATCCAGTTTTCCACCTCATACACTAAATCTGAATGATAGCATGATGGCAACTTGCACCGGACTGGAGTGTGGATGGCAGACGCCTTTCAATTAGACATTTGAGCAGCATTTTCTCCGGTGACTGCCTGATGGGGTAGGCGGGCTTGCCGGCGTTCTCTGCCTGCCCATTTGGGCCTTTAATGAGCCATTCCCATGTCTTGTCTGACAGGCCACCAAAATAAATTAAAAAATAAATACAAAATAACATTGCGACCACCATCACCACAGTTGAGAAAAATAGCAAATGAGATAGAGGGAGGAGACACTAGTGAGTGGATAGATAGGGGGAAAATGTGTAATTCGTGCTTGCTCTTAAGGCAGCAATAAATTTCATTTTAATGGGGCACCACAGCAGTAGAAGGCACTCAGCAGTCTGTTGTGTTTGACGCCAAATTGTGCAGAATAAACAGATTTGCTGTGCAGCTGGTCCATACGCACACACATGTACACACACACACACACACACACACACACACACACACACAAACACACTCGCATCCACGCACGCACAGAGTAGACACACACGCACACACATACACACACACACATGCACACACACACACTCGCATGCACGCACACACACACACACACACACACACACACACACACACACACACACACACACACATCCTCTCTTTCTCTCCACCCCTCTGAACATACCAGACAAGAATTAGAGAAATCGTCACAAAAAGATGCAAGTGGTTTGATTTATTTTCTTCCACTCAACTGAGCACTCATCTCCAGCTGTCACACGCTGTGAAGAAAGGGTATTTATTTATTATGGAAAGGAGTGAGCAGTGTGGCATTAGTAACAAACAACATGTCACATCTGACTCTTTTCCAGATGCTCTTCAATCTATCATAACAGTTCAGTTCACACCACACACAGTCTGTCTGAAGTCTCTGCAATGACTCCTCATGCTTAAAAATAACACATTGTTTCTTGGCATAGAATATGACAATTATTAACAAAAACAACAAAACAAAAAAACACACACATGCACGTGAAAATTATTTTTAAATTAAGGATAACAAAATGTCAAAAGGCATTTTTTTTCAATATGTTCCTGAAAAACAAACAAATACACTAAATCTAAATATAGGATTGAGACACTTTTAGTGTTTCTAGTAAGACTAAACCTTAATTGCCCAGACTCTTCTTCAACAAAGATGGCAAAAGCAAACATTCTTTGTTCTGTACTTATACATACAATAGTATGGTACAAAACACTGAAGTCCTTAAACCAAAAACCTAACCGCAAGCACGGGAGCAGCGCATGTCCGACCGCATGTCCGACCGCATGTCCGACCGTTGTTTCCACATGTCGGTCCGTTGGTGTGTCTAATCTGCGTGTGCATCCCGTTCCCTAACACCTATTATTACATTGAAGCAGGGATGGCTTCAGGGGACGGCTAGTGGGGGGGACTTTAGACCCCTCTACAAGCCCCCCCCCCTCCCCACAAGCCCAATTGATTGACTTCAATGTAAACCAAACTTCATTAGCTCCCACTCTGAATAGTCAGCCAGTCCCCCCAGTCACAATTTTCTGGAGCCGTCGCTGCATTGAAGAGGTCAGAGAGAGCATATGTCCTCCACAATGCAGAGCCTGTCTGTGGTTCAATGCCTTGCTCACAGGCACTGTCTGTAGCAGAGATGGTGAGCGCTGTGGACACAGTACCAGTCACCCTCTGGTTATCAGTTTAACCATGGACCACAGATGGAACCCTCCTGTCAGTGCCGGGGATTTCACCACCAACCTCTGAGTCAATGTTTGGCCCTGCCAAACCAACTAAAAACTAGAGCATATATGAGGACCCACATCCACAGGAAATTGATGGGGATTCCTTTTTTTTGGGTCAGTTGGAGTGTTAATATGAACTCCATCTTCCCCTCCATGCATGACAGGAGGTGGAGGAGATGTATGGACAGGCTTCCCTTCTCTGATGCATTCAAAATGACAGGCCTTCAAAGAATAAGGACGTTTTCAATGACAGGTTAGCTGGCAGCAGAGTGACATCCGAGGCCTGCTCAACTGTGCATAAGCATGAGTGAGCATGCACACACACCCACGCGCGCACGCACGCACGCACGCACGCACGCACGCACGCACGCACGCACGCACGCACGCACGCACGCACGCACGCACACACACACACACACACACACACACAATTGACTATTTCCACTGCTCCCATGTTTTATTTATGGCTCTTGCTTGTAAGACTGATCTTTCATGCTCAAACACATACGCACACGCACACGCACGCACGCACGCACGCACACACACACACACACACACACACACACACACACACACACACACACACACACACACACACACACACACACACACACACGCACACGCGCAACCCAAACTAAAATACCTGTATGCAGGTGTGTATTCATGTGTGTATGCTGCATGAGTGAGTCTGAATATATGTAATTGAATGTGAGTGTGTGCGCACAGGTGCATGGTATGGGATAGTATCATATTATGAGGGGCTGTGTGCACGAATGTGAGTGTTTGCCTGTATGTGTGCAGTGAAGTACAGAGTGTGTGTGTGTGTGTGTGTGTGTGTGTGTGTGTGTGTGTGTGTGTGTGTGTGTGTGTGTGTGTGTGTGTGTGTGTGTGTGTGTGTGTGTGAGACTGTGTGAGACTGTGTGAGACTGTGTGCGTGCGTGCGTGCGACTGTGCGTTTGTGCGTGCGCGCATGTGTGTGTGTGTGCCGTGCACGCTTCTGGCTGAGAGTTTGAGATTGTTTTTTCTACATGGATGGACACAGCTATAAATATATATCTGTCCCCGCCAAACCATAGGCCTACCCTGCAAAAGCTTCCAGACATAGTTGGTTGTAGACCTATTGTGTTGTGTGTGTGTGTGTGTGTGTGTGTGTGTGTGTGTGTGTGTGTGTGTGTGTGTGTGCGCGTGCGTGCGTGCCTGCGTGCGTGCGTGCGTGCGTGCGTGCGTGCGTGCGTGCGTGCGTGCGTGCGTGCGTGCGCGTGTGAGTGAGTGAATGAGAGTAAGATATCGTGTGCCCTGCAACCGTGTGTGCGTGCATGCATGTGGCATAAGGCTTAAGTTCTCTTGCTGCACATATATTTATATTTGATCATCCTTTACACATTGCATACAGGCAGGGAAAGGGGCCACAGTAGACCATGAAGGCACGTTTATTTATGCTTCTCAAATATTCCATGTGACTCTCTTATTGGCCACTAGAATGTACTGTTGCTCCCTGTAATAATCCATCATGGCATATGACACCTCCTACTGTAGCCTATCTACAGGAGATGGGTCCTCTGCAGCAGCACACCCTGTGGGTTTACTTCCCTCCATCTCTGGATCATAATGTGGTTCCCTTGTGGTTGTCGGGAGATGGTAGTGGTACTGTCAGCAGCTGCATCATTTGCACAATTCAAGTCAAACAGGATTGTGGATTGAAATTCGAGTTTAGCTGATAAAGTTCCCTTTTTGACTGTGGAACAATGCATCTCTGTTGGCAACTATTAATATCTTCATCTCTTGGAGTTTACCGGCGGGCAGAATATAACACGTGGTGGATCAGAGTTCATACATAAATGTATGTTCAGTAGGAACTAGTGCATGTTGGAGCCTTATTGTATCTGTAATTCATATGTTCATGGTTTTAATCTTGACTGCACTGCATATGATTCAGGTTGTGACATTATTTTCACATTTCATCATTCACACCATGCAGTGCAGTTGTTAATCCTCACGTTCATCAACCAACTACAGCTCTCTTCTGTTTTCATTATTCCCTGCTGTTGCTATAAAGTTAGTGTAAATTAAAAAGAAAAAAGAAAGAATGAGAAGAAATTATATTGTCTGCATTTTTGTATGCCTCATTAATCCTGCCAAGGAAAATCAGTTTCAACAGATTTTATTGGTCCTAACACCCTTCATACATTGGGTTGTCCCGATCAGATCACGTGATCCAAAACCGGGGCCGATCACGTCATTTTCAAATGATTGAAATCGTGGGACCAAACAAAACGTGGTTGGGACCTCCCTAGTATCAATATTATATCCATATCATTAGACTGGATATTTTCTGTGATTTTGCTCCGTTATCAGTAAAGCTATACCTCCTGCTGCGTCCTGCATTATGTGCCAATTCAAAACAGGTGGTACACATGGTCCGTTGAGTGATATTCAACGAGCGCTTCCAAACATAGATATTAAAAAAATCACACTCACTCATGCTTCCGTGGTGCTTCGCAAGGAATCTCAGGAACTTTTTGCCCTCCCTTGAGCACATACAGGGAGGCTCTCTAGCGTTGAAGCACTCGGCCCTACTGGTCAGAGGTGAGAATGCAGGCGGACCCCTGCATTTTGCCTGAGGAAACCCAGTGCAGCTCGGGTTTAACATTGAGCGCTCGGTTGCACTTCCGCATTTGGACACCAACTGTTGGTGTCCAAATGCGGATGTAGACTGTTCTTCCGGGTGCTTCAAAATGCCACTGAGCAACTTCCATCGTAATGAATAGCAGGGGGGGGCGGGGCTGTCGCTCCGGTTCGGTCTCTATCCTTTTATTACTCTATGCATACGCTCCAGAGCCGAAAGGGGAGTCTACCTTTATATGTCTATGCTTCCAAACTCCAACACAAAAATCAGACCAGTCTGAAGCGAGTGGTACAACAGCACCCCCTATTGGTAACAACAGCACCCCCTATTGGTACTCTAAACATCGGGACATAGTCACATAGGTTAGGACATAGTCACATAGGTTAGGACATAGTCACATAGGTTAGGACATAGTCACATAGGTTAGGACATAGTCACATAGGTTAGGAGTCGGACATAGGTTAGGACATAGTCACATAGGTTAGGACATAGTCACATAGGTTAGGACATAGTCACATAGTCACATAGGTTAGGACATAGTCACATAGTCACTAAGGTTGGGACATAGTCACATAGTCACATAGGTTAGGACATAGTCACATAGTCACTAAGGTTGGGACATAGTCACATAGTCACATAGGTTAGGACATAGTCACATAGTCACATAGGTTAGGATATAGTCACATAGTCACTAAGGTTGGGACATAGTCACATAGGTTAGGGACATAGGGACAAAGCTGTTCCTGAGTGGTTGCACCACTCAAAAAATCACCTGCAAGGAATTTCTTGAGGAAGTAGCTCATAACACTTTGCAGATAGAAATAGGATAATTCAAGCTTTTCGTACAGCTGCAATTTTAGTGAGTTTAACGTTGTTTAATACAATTAGATAGGACGTTTCTGTTTGGATGTATGGACTGTCAATGGGAAGTTGCACCTAGTTAGCACCTTGCTGGCAAGATGGCCGCGGTCTGCATAAGGCCAATGGCTCTGGTACTAGTCTCGCGTTAACAGACTGTTGCCTCCGCAATTTCCAAATGCTTCCATCATACTGTCTGGACTCTGGAGCAATGGAAGAGCTCTCATCATAGAGTATATATATAATAGAGACTGAACTGGCGCGAAGCTCCGCCCCCCCAGCTATTCATGTCAGTGGAAGTTGCTCAGTGGCATTTTGAAGCACCCGGAAGACTGCCGGAAGTCCCTCCCCGGACCTCAACTTTGAGGTCCTGAGTGACGTAGGGCAACCGAGCGCTCAACGTTAAAGCCCAGCTGCACGGGGTTTCCCGGTCATGAATCCACGGGTCCGCCTGTAGTCCCTCCTCCTACCACTAGGACCCAGAGCTTCAACGTTGAATAGCCTCACTGGCCCCTTGGCTCTCATGAGTAAAATATAAAGCGGAAGCGGAGCCTCCTCCCCACTTCCGTTTCGTCTTTACAGTCGCGCAAATATATTCTAATATAAATAGACATCATCTAAGCATAACCTATATAGCTTGTTGCTTAGCAGAAAAGAAAATACAAAAATAAAATGTAAATTTTCGTAAACGGAAATGACAGCTTCCTTACTCAGCTCATGGGGGCTATAGTTCCAGACTCTATAGCATTCGGAGATTGTGGAATAGTTGTCTGGCTACGCGAGACTACTCTGGTACGCAGCGCCTCCAAACTCCAAATTCTCCATGCTGATGTTTTGCCACTTAAAAGGGGCATGTCTGATGCCCGACGCTATCATGTGCTTGTGTTGTTATTTGCTGTTGATCTTGTCACAGTGCGAGGCAGGAGAGTTAGGACCCAAACGCAGACAGACAAGTCGAGACAGAGGAGCTCAAATGCAACCAGTTTAATACCAAAACTCAGGAACATACAGAACACTGCTGCTGACTACAATAACAATCTGACAAAGGAACAGAAAGACTTGGGGAGTATATAAAGGCAGGGAAAACAGGACACAGGTGAACACAACTGACAATCAACACTAGGAATGGCTAACAGGCAAACAGAACACAGGTGACTAGCGCATAGAGTATATAAAAGGATAGAGACTGATCTGGCGCGAAGCTCCGCCCCCTCCGCTATTCATGTCAGTGGAAGTTGCTCAGTGGCGTTTTGAAGCACCCGGAAGACTGCCGGAAGTCCCTCCTCCGGACCTCAACTTTGAGGTCCGGAGTGACGTATGCAACCGAGCGCTCAATGTTAAAGCCCAGCTGCACGGGGTTTCCCGGTCATGAATCCACGGGTCCGCCTGTAGTCCCTCCTCCTACCACTAGGACCCAGACCTTCAACGTTGAATAGCCTCACTGGCCCCTTGGACTAGCGTTACACTAATACAGGGAGGTGAGACAAGGCAGGTGACAGCAAACAAGGCAGACAGTAAACACTAGGAATAAAACTACAAAATAAAAGCACACAAGGGTAACAACAGAAAAGTAAAACACCAACTAAAACTAAGAACAAGGAACATTAGAAAACATAACACAGAATATATAGAATGCGGCAGATTTAGTTTTTCTTCACCCCGGAGAGAGTAGCCTTAAATGATAGCCTCCGTCTCCGAAGCCTCGCAATGCCAAATGTCTATTGCAAAGTTTTTGGAAGGAAGTCAGGTCAGTGGAGGAGCTACAAGCCTATAACAGTTTTACTTGTATCCTCCTGAGTTCCGCCTGCGCGGGTGTCGCTTTCCTTGGCTACTAGTAGCCGGCGCGTATATCTATTCTACGTCCAAGCATAGACATGGTAACGCCCCACCTGCCTGATTGGCCTACCGACACTGCCGGCCTTACCAGACTTTCCTCCGAGGTGGATAGCTATATGCTGGATAGTCTGCCGCAAAGTTACTCTGTGGTGGGAAATGAATAAATAATAGTACGAGTACGAGAGTAAGAGAATGACAGCTTGGCAAGTGCAACAGTAACTTTTATGTTTTGTAGAAGAGGCAAACTAATGGAACGGCACCCCCATGACATCACGACACAACACCTATCAATCGACACATGACTTCATATTTTGAGGAAATTTAAGTGAAAATGTATCAATGAATTATTAAAAATTATAATAATTATATATATAGTAATGACTGCAAACGGCAGTGGGATTTACAGATTGGGCCTTTAACTTAACTTAATCAGTCACCCAGGGGTCTATACTGGGTCCCTGCCCGTTTGACCTGTACACTAATATCTTAGCTGAGAATAGCGATCTAACAGCTTGTAGATCTGATATTTTTGCCCAATGTTCGCTCCCGAATAGGGACACTGTGATATTGTTTAAGAACTGACAGGTTTTTTTTCATGCAACTCTGACCTCCTCCATGGACTTATTACTAAAACCACACAGTGATGGCTTTTAGAAACACTTTCATGCATAAACATCTGGCATCTAAGTAGTGTGGTAAAAAAGAAAAGAAAGAAAAAACAATAAAAACACCTTTCTCATTAACTTCTGTTTCTGAACTGCATCCTCGGATCCGTCTCAATGATGTGAGATAGATTGAGTGTGGGCTGTGGGGGTATGACCCACAGTGATTTGAGATAGATTGAGTGTGGGCTGTGGGGGTATGACCCACAATGATTTGAGATAGATTGAGTGTGGGCTGTGGGGGTATGACCCACAATGATTTGAGATAGATTGAGTGTGGGCTGTGGGGGTATGACCCACACTGATTTGAGATAGATTGAGTGTGGGATGTGGGGGTATGACCCACAATGATTTGAGATAGATTGAGTGTGGGCTGTGGGGGTATGACCCACAATGATTTGAGATAGATTGAGTGTGGGCTGTGGGGGTATGACCCACAATGATTTGAGATAGATTGAGTGTGGGCTGTGGGGGTACAGTATGACCCAGAATGATTTGAGATAGATTGAGTGTGGGCTGTGGGGGTACAGTATGACCCAGAATGATTTGAGATAGATTGAGTGTGGGCTGTGGGGGTATGACCCACAGTGATTTGAGATAGATTGAGTGTGGGCTGTGGGGGTATGACCCACAATGATTTGAGATAGATTGAGTGTGGGCTGTGGGGGTATGACCCACAATGATTTGAGATAGATTGAGTGTGGGCTGTGGGGGTATGACCCACAGTGATTTGAGATAGATTGAGTGTGGGCTGTGGGGGTACAGTATGACCCAGAATGATTTGAGATAGATTGAGTGTGGGCTGTGGGGGTACAGTATGACCCAGAATGATTTGAGATAGATTGAGTGTGGGCTGTGGGGGTATGACCCACAGTGATTTGAGATAGATTGAGTGTGGGCTGTGGGGGTATGACCCACAATGATGTGAGATAGATTGAGTGTGGGCTGTGGGGGTATGACCCACACTGATTTGAGATAGATTGAGTGTGGGATGTGGGGGTACAGTATGACCCAGAATGATGTGAGATAGATTGAGTGTGGGCTGTGGGGGTACAGTATGACCCACACTGATTTGAGATAGATTGAGTGTGGGCTGTGGGGGTATGACCCACACTGATTTGAGATAGATTGAGTGTGGGCTGTGGGGGTATGACCCACAATGATGTGAGATAGATTGAGTGGGCTGTGGGGGTATGACCCACAACGATGTGAGATAGATTGAGTGGGCTGGGGGGGGGTATTTTATGACCCACAATGATTTCTCCAGACAAAGCACTTCCCAAAACGAGCCAAAGCATACATAATAGACACAGAGATTGTTATTGAGCGAACCTTAATTTCCTCATTTGAATTATAAAATTAGATTTTGCTATTCTCTTCCGATATCAAAGGCAAGTTAGGCAACCCAGCATCGCTTGGGAAATGGCACTCAGTGAGCAGAGCGTGGGAGAGCTTTCATGTCAAAGAAATGAGAGCATTCTGCTAGGACTTATTCAGCATATTCTTTGTCGTTGAATATCAATGAAATATAATCATTTGATTTTTCAAATTCCTGTGGAAAATCATTAATATCTTCTGAAAGGTGACTGTTATTGGTTTTTTTGATTGTTATTTTTTAAATCTTTTTATCCTTACTGTAATCCTTATTGGTTGCAATTGCGAATAAGATCCAATTCAGATGTGTGCACGCATTCGCCTGGGTGACTGCAGACGGAAGACTGCTGGGCTAGTGCTGGCGTTTTGGCATGGGGGGTCAGATCAACATATGGAATGAATTCTGTACTGGCCATATATGGAGCGTGTCTTGAGTGTACAGGGTTTGATGAGGTCAGATCAACATATGGAATGTCAGAACAGGAAGGACGGGTGGGGAGGGATTAACATATGAAATGTCAGAACAGGTCAGCTCCATATATGGAAATATAAGGAGTAATTGTTCATGTAAACTGTAAAAAGTGTCCTGTAAGAAGTCCATATGGGCTGGGCTTCTTCGGAAGCATGACACTTAAATAAAGAATCAATCATCAATCATCATCATCATCATATAAGGGTTTGAGGTCAGATGTAGAGTTGCTGGCCAGCTCCATATACCTGTATGTCTTCTCCATGTATGGTTATCCAGGGTTAGCCTAGTTGAGGTCAGTGTCTTTGACCAAAAGATAATGCACAAGATCTAAGGGTCTCCATGATGTCACGTGATGTCACGAGGCGTGACCATATGGAGGCGTGATGTCACGAGGCGTGACCATATGGAGGTGTGATGTTACGAGGTGTGACCAGGAGGCGTGACCAGGAGGCGTGATATGGCCATATATTGACATTCCCATATATGGGGAAGGGCCCCTGGCGATGTTGTCTATGTCGCCAGGGGCGTACAGTATACGCATACAGTATATGCCCATATATGGAGATTCCTGATGATCTGCCGTGTGTGTGTGTGTGTGTGTGTGTGTGTGTGTGTGTGTGTGTGTGTATATATGGAGAAGGCGATGCTTTCTGTACCTGTGATCTGTATCCTGAAGCACTTGTTGTAGAGTTTTCCAAGTTTGCGCATCCTCTATTGTTTGTGTTCAAGAATTTCTTGTTAAATGTGAATGCAAATAAAGATGTTAAATGTGTGTTTGTCTGTGTCACATTATGTGCATATACAAAAGTCTTTCTTCACAGTGTCTCGTTCAAAATGCTCAACGTACATATGTGCCACACTGTAGGCTATTCGCTCATCGTTTGTGATTTACCTGGCTGGCTTTGCTCTTAATTACCATTGCAACTGACTGACATGTACGTTTCTGAGTCGTTATAGGCTGTGTTATCCGCCTCCGCAGCCGTTGCATGCCAATACAAAGGTGCCAATTGATACTTTGAATGACAGACCGGTCCCTGTGTCTTAAAATAAAACCATAATTATGTAGTAATTAGTAATTAATCATTTGTTCTTCCATATGTGGCAGTTTTTAAAGTGGTTGTATTGTATGGAAGTCGCAGAATTATGCTATCTGCAAGTACAGTAGACTATGTGAGTAGGTCTGGATATATAAAGGTGTGTGCCTATATGTAGCTATGGATTTGTCTCTCTGGCAAATTAAATCACAACCACCATAATATATGATTAAAATGGTAATTATTCTTTCGATAAATTATTATTAATTTATGTTAGGCATGAGCAGACGATTCATTGATGGGGAAACAAAGTGAAAATCGTAAAAGTGCCCCTTAATCTCTATGAGATACTTTGGTTTTTATGTTTCCAAATATGCAATTATATCTGTAATGCATTTAAAATTATTCTCTAATGATGACAAATCCTCTTAGTTTGTTTAGAAAAACATGTCAACATGTCTGCATCTCCTAGACATTCCAGAAGCAAAATGTAATGTGATGAGTGGCATCTATAATGTATGTCAAGTTCATAATGTGATGCTTTCAGATGGGCCAATGCATTGGGAAATGCTGATGAAAACTATGGTCATCAGGTCCAGATGGAAGACCAGCCTGAGTCGCAGACCCAGCTATCAGTGTGAGATAGATAGTGATGCAGTAGCATGATGAGACCATGACAAACCAGATTGGAGCCTGTGTGTGTTCCGGTGCAAACAGAGTGGGCTGACTGTGTCATGCTGTCCAAGATCCCCTGAGAATCCATTGACCGCCTGCAGATGGTCAAACATTCTGAAACGATGCATGCTTCATATAGACAAATCCCATGTTGTGTTCACTGTACAGTACATACACATGGGGGAAGACAGCCGTGTGTGCAGCTGTGCTTATTTTATAGTTCACTAGTAAGGGACCACACCTCTACTTCAGTTAACAGTTTATTGAAACATGAGATGAATGTGGAATGGAGTGAGGAACCCAAGGAAGGGCGACACTCAGGGTGGGGGTGTAGTCTCTGGAGCTGACAGCCATCTTTGCTCGGGATCGGGATGAGTGGTTGGTCGTCTCTGCTCCGTCACTGCCCCCCCTGGATTCCTAGAGAATCGAGGCGGAAGGAGGAGGTTTTGCCCCAAATCATGAACACATTGTGTGATTTCCGTGAAATGTTGCACGCACATTCCCATTAGGCAGAGGAACAAATGCCAGTTGAAAATGTTCAACTCAGCCTCATGGTGGCGCTATAACTGGCCGATTCGTGTTTTCATCTATAACTGCACCGATCTGTGTAAAATCTTGTACGCATACTTAGAGGCCAAGGAAAAACCTTTGCCTGGAATTTTTCACATCTGCTCTTTTCACAGCGCCACCAGGAGGCCGACATATGTAAAACACATTTTCTTATAGGCCTATTACTCCTTCAGATTTTATCCAAATTTCACGCAAATCGGTACACATGATCTCCATAGTCATGTGATCACGACGGGTTTGTTTGATTTCTCATATTCCATCCTGATTGGCTAACATTGGCTTCCAAAGTTTTCAGGAGTAGCCCGTTTTGTACCTGTCCGATTGTGGTGAAACTGTACACGCATATTCCCAATAGGCGGAGGAAGAAATGCCACTTGACGGTTTTCAAATCAGCCTCATGGTGGCGCTAGAACAGGCCACGATGCGTCTTCACATATATCTGCACCGATCTGCGTAAAACATTGTATGCACACTCCCAAGGAAAAAAGATCTGACCTGTATTTTTCAATTCGGCCTTTTCGAGCATTATTTGGCAGATAAAGAATAATTATTTAGACAAAGTCTAGACAAAATATTTCAAACTTAACCAAAACTAGAACTGAGGCGAAAAGTTCACTTGAAGTTTAGGAAGATGACATGTTAATTAGAATTTTGTTTAATTTCTCAAGAGTGTACCACTAATTTATTTTCATCTACAAAATCTCTGAGAACCCTTTGCTTCTTCACTATGGTAGTTCTAAATGTCAAAAATGCTGACATGTGAATTTGTAATTGGGCCTTATGCGGCCTATAGCCGTCCCTCTGGTGCCTATGTTACTACAGCAGAGAATATACTTCCTTATGGGCTTAATGAATAAAATGAGATCTCTCAGTAGAATGAAGGCAGAGCAGGCGGGGTCGAAGTTCAACGCCAACCTTTCAGCAAGTAATTGGCTGAATCTGTGATCCCTCCCGACCGGATTCATTATCAGACCCTTTCACTTCTCGCTTTTACTGCTCTCTCTTGACAGCTGTGAACTGGTAGCTGACCCAGATCTACTGTACGACCAGACGTTACCAAGCCTTAAACAGCCTGATTACGGTCCCCTGCCTTGTATTTTTAGTGTAGTCCAGCCCAACGGACATCCTAAGAAAGCCAAATTAAATATTCATTAGGGTTGGTCTGGGCTCGGACGAATTCCTCTACTTTGCAAGAGGAATCTGCTGTCTGACAGTAGGAGCTGCTATTTCCCCCATGATGATAGCCCACCCTTCCCATCTTAACAGAGTGTAAAAATGTAAATGTGTGTACTGTGTACTATTCTTCCACTTAAACCCTGTATACCTTGTTGTACGTCAAATCTGTCAATCAATTTAGACCAATTTGAAACAGCTGTAAATGTAATGTATAAGCATGAAAATGCAAGCCCTAAAACCATGTGTTTTGGTGGATGAAAGTTCTCAAGGGTGTCACTAAATAAGAAAATATCAACCATATCTTTAGTAGAATAATTATAGTATGATTAGTAGAAATAGGACCTCAAACACACCTTGAACTGAATGGTGTACTACCACCACTATAGTGCAGTTTTAGAAGCTGTGAACAGGAACATCCTTGGTACCTCTAGAAAACCAGATTAATCCTGGCTTACACTAGCTGCTTTTCTGTCTCGGCTGAAGGAAATACTAGGCACTGACACAAGGCAAAGCGGTAATCTTACCTCAGTTAGGTTATGGGGACATGTTGGAGATAAGACTTGGACCACAGATAAGACTGGAGACCCTGCAGCCGCACCATGGGGTGATGAGGGAGAGATCCTCACAGGTGATAGGGGAAAAAAGGAAGCTTGTGTGGAGCTCTGTGACTGAGGCTCACAGCAAATTAATTACACTGACTTTTACCCCCTCTTTGGCTCCTGCTGACACACTTTTCCCTTTTATTGAGTGCCCCGGTTGGTAGCTGGAACCACCCCCCCCCCCCCCCCCCACACACACACACACACACACACAATATTCCTGTGTCAACAGATAGAGGAAGCAGACACATGGAGGTAGAATAATTGACACCATTCACACAGTGAATGGTGTGAAAGAAAGATGAGCTAAATCTAAATCTTGCTCAGACATACTGCCTTAATTTTGAGCAGTTTTCATTCTTCATGTTTTACTATGTGCTACACGACTTTGGATATGTATTGTACTTCTGTTTTACGTGGTGAAATTAAATGTAGGAAAAATCTCCCCAGCCTCTATGAATGTGTATAGAGTAGATATACAGTATATCTCCCACTCTAATCACTACAATGTACCACTTTCCATCACAGCAGAGTGCACCAGGTAGTAGCAGACATCGACGAGCAGACTGCAAAAGCGGACAGCTCTTGTCAAGCTCATCGGTAATTGCATGACATACCATTAAAACCTCCGACAGCCAGAGGGAATTGTACATCCGACCAGTGTCTTTACATGTCATGTCTGCACATACAGGCCATACAACCACACACATACTGTATGAATACATGTCCACATATACAGTGCATACAGTACTCAAGTACAGTCATATACACTGTTCATTTATATATAATTTATAAACTGTACTGTACATATTTTGTTCACTCAATTCACTCGTTCAGATTATCCACTGCAGATTTCTAGGGCCAGCAGCTTATATTTTGTTGTATCATTATCTTTGTGTGTTTTTTAGTTATCTGGTTTGGTTCTTGATTGGTACTCTTACCTATGCATGCTACACCTGAATTTCCCTTTGGGGATCAATATGTACCATTGTAAATAGCCTTAAACTAAAAAGCCATAACCTATGTACGTTGATTCACTTCCAACATTTTGTTATTGAGCCATCCTAAGAGAGAAAACGAACATTGTAACTATTCTCTTTATTTACAATGTTCTTATTGCATAAGCGGTGTCTGTCCTCCCTTTGATAAGTTACGGGCGATTGAGAAACCCCTAGACTGTATATCAACTCGTCCGTAACAAAGGTTTATCTTATCATATATTGTGCTCAAACCAGCTGTCCTTATGAAATAATACAGTTAGTGTAGCGAGTAACCGCCATTGGACGTGACATCTCTGTGTAACCCCTCTGCGGCGCTATGCAACAGCTTGTCACACAGTATATTAGGTCATTATTCTATAACTGGGAATGTTCACACTTTCCTTGTTAAGCCTCCCTCACACCCACACACACACATGCACGGCGCACGCACGCACACACACACACACACACACACACACACACACACACACACACACACACACACACACACACACACACACACACACACACGCATGCACGCATGCACACACAAAAGTAGCTGGTGCTCTCACTTTGCAGACGGTTTGCGCGTACTTTTAGCAACGCTCAGGTCCCACAGGGCCTTATTAGAGAGAATGGTAGGGGCTTCTCACAACCTCAGCACTCGCTTGCTGCCTCCCCTCACAGCAGCCAGTGAAGAAAAGAAGAGAAGCTCACATTACTAGGCTCACATCATCCAGACTTCAGACACTTCCCTACTGCAGTGGCTGCGCAGCACTGAGCCGAAAGGTCATTGGCTTATTTGAGATTCTGTTTTGAGAGATGCTAAAGTAGTCATGCGGATTGCATAGTTTGCATTTATGGCGAACGTGTGCATGGTGTATTCTATTTTATTAATGAATTCAGAGTTAAGTCAACACTTTTATCAGTATTTCACACAGTATGCATTTTAACCACAGTCACTATTTATGGCTGTATTTCAAATAGATTGTGTGGATTATCTTTAATTTTGGAGGCTAGGGATAATGCAGAGTTCTCCATGGAAAACTATTACATCTTGTGGTGTAAACTTCTCTCTTCTTCACTTTCACTTATCTCTTCAAGAACTCTGGAATTAGCCGGCACCATCGGAACTGCAGATCTTGAGGACTCTTTACAAGAAACTCAGAGGTAGCTTTGAGCTTTTCCCTCGTCTAGATAATGGGGTTTAAATGGGATATTCAGTCGCAGGCATTCTGGTTAATTGGACATCAAGCATGGCGTGTGCAAGGGAGATTAGGCTTCTGAGGATACATCAGAATAAAGGAGAATGCTGTATTTGCCCTCTATCAGATACTTTGTTCTAAATCTGTATTATTAGACAGAGAAGGCTTCTAATTCAATTTCTCATTTTAATTTACTTGGTGAAGATTAACAGCAACTCCAGAGAGAAATGTTGTGGGATTATCCTTGTAGTGTACAGTGTAGTGTTGTAGTATAGTTAGGTTTCACATATTCTGTACAGGTCAAGGTGATCGGGTCAACTCAACCGAGCAAGACCTGAAAGTGAGGAAGGCACTTGCATGGCCCTGAACGGCATGGCCAGTGTATGGAACTCCAACCTCCCCCGTCAAACCAAACTCAGCTTCTTCTACGCAACGGTAGAGTCTGTTTTCCTATACGGCAGTGAATGCTGGACCCTGAAGCCAACCCTGCAGAAGTCTCTAGATGGGTGCTACACCAGAATGCTGCGTGCAGCACTCAACATCAGTAAGAGCACACATGTTACCAACACAAATCTATATGATGGAATGCTAAGGGTGAGCCAGAAAATAGCAGCCAGGAGAATGAGCCTAGCAGGACACTGCCAAAGACACCAAGAGCTGCCAGCCAGCAGCAGTGACCGCGCAAGTGCGGTCACAAGGACGTCCCACATTAACATATGTGCATGTATACTCAAGAACGACGCAGGAGCGCAAAGCACCAACGAGCTGACCAGATGTATGGAGAAACGGGATGACTGGAAGCAACGATGGAGGGCTCGCCTGAGGACGACCTAGAGAGAGATACCTATGGGGAGGAAGAAGAGAAGACAAAGAAGGAGAAGAAGATTTAAGCAGCAGTGGTTTGGGTCTTCAGTGAAAGTTTATTTTTCCAAAAAATGTGTGCAGTTGATTATTATATATAATATAATATTATTATATATTATATATATATTATATATTTTTATTCTATGTGCCAGGGACAGATCCAAATAGATAAATGTCAGGCTTCCAATTTTGAAAGGTCAGTGTGCACAAGAAATATGACACTGATTGGCCTAGTAGTATGCAAGATTAGCTGTGGACACATTGACACACACAAACGGGGCAAATGTGTGATCTCCTGGCAGAGATAATGGCCTGGCGTCAATGCACGCACGCACGCACGCACACACACACACACACACCACCAGGGCTGGACTGGCCACAGGACGCACCGGGCATATTCCCGGTGGGCCGCGACCCTAGGGGGCCGCCATGATATTTAAACCCCCCCCCCTTTTTTTTTCTTTTTTTCCCTTTTTTGTCAGGCAGGCAGGCCAATATGCGGCAGGCCACCAGGAAAGGTCCGGGCATGCTGCCATTCTGCCAGTGCCATCATGATAAATTCACTGTACCTGTAATAAACCCTCTACAAAGGGTTGTGTAGTTGTCTGTTGGTTTGTATCATTTATGTTGTTCTGTAAAAGTGGTGGTATTAGGGCTTGTTTGTTTGTGTGAGCCTCGACGGAGTGGGCGGTCGAGTTTCTGCTATCTGCGTGCTGGTTGTGGTGGGCCGGTCTGGGCCAAATTCACGTGAAAATGACCGGGCCGAATTTTTGTCCCAGTCCAGCCCTGCACACCACATCCTCGTGGGAAGCTCAAAAGCAATCTTTTCTTAAAAACATTTTCCCCAACCTGAGTCTTTTACTAATTGTGACCTTACAGTATCTCCCCAAAAGGTCAAGTTTGTCTGGTATTACTATAGCCTTCCCTTATGAGGATTTTTGGCTTCCATGTGCGTACTTGTGCGAGAAACACACATACGTACGTAACGTACATGTCTGCATACGTCCATCCTTCTTTACACACCTGTTTATTTGAAGCAACCGTGTTTTCTGCACCACCAAGGGAGGGTCTGCCCCACAAAGGGAGGGCAGACCCTCGGTCTAAAACTATAGGGCGAACTCCCTTAGTCTAAACTACCTCCCCCTGGCCAGCCGGGGCGCCTAATGGAGGGGAAAGGAACTGGTTGGAATAACTTGTTCCTTCCACTCGCTACGTCCGGCCGGGGAAACTCTCCCCTGTCAAGTGAAAAAAAAAGTCCCTCCCTTTGTTGTGCAGAAAACTGACGCTTATAGCAACAGTCAAGGTTCTCAATCTTCCAGCCTATTTGTTTTGAATGTTCTCAATCACACACTTCCTTTGCCGAGCCCTTCTAGAGAAGTGTCTAAACTTTCTGCCTGTACTGTGTGTTGGGAGGCAGAGTAATATGCAGCGGTATAAGCAGAGGCTTGCTGCCTTTGCCAGCCTGTCGGATTTCAAGTTTATTAAGTATATCAAACCAGGGCTGCCCCCCTCAGGGAACATTTGCAATCCAAAGCTCTGCTTGGTGTCGCTTCCACCAGCGTCAAGCTGTCACAAACACTCCACTTAATTTGCAAAGCAGTGCACAGAGGGGGAGAAATAAGAAAATAGGAAATGAGTGTAATTTTCCACCGTGTGTGTATACACCATTTGGATCTAAATCAAACTGATGAATGTTGTACTAGGGGTTGACACATGTGTTTTACAACTTGTTTTGTTGTAGCCTATACAGCATATACTGTGTATACAGTAAATTCTGTGAATAATAATATAGACATGATCATGGAGTAAATATACTGTATGTATACTGCTTGCCTGTAATGGGCAGTAGCCTATACAAAAATATCACTTACAGAACCCCAACCACTGAAGGCGCATTCATAGTCTGGATTTTTGGTGGTGAGGTCAGGTGTCCACCGAAAATCCAGACTATGTATGAGCCTTTAAAGGTAGGGATGGTCTTTTCTCTTGGGACTATTTTAGCCATTGATTATTGGTCGCTTCGTCTCCAAGTACAAGTTCAACATACAGTACATTTCTGGCTATGTCTAAGGGATATTTCACTTAGGCATTTTATCTTTTTCGAACCCCGGCTTATGTGAACACTGAACACACAGTTTTTAAGTTGCTTGGTTCAGTATTTAGATATTTGATACGCATTTTAGCTGCCCCGCCCCCTTCCTATAGAAACCCATTGTAACTTCAAACCATGATAGATTAATCGAAAACACCAGTCCTGGTTCTGGTGACTCATACTGCACTTCTAATACTTGAGGTGCCCGTGCTTTTTCAAGTACTTTTTTCATTTAGTTTTTAATAGTTTTTTTTAATATTTTTTGTTTATGGAGCGTTATTCTTTTTATTTTCCAAAACAATATTAAAAATAAATGAAAAATCACACCCGTGTGAAGTGAGGGGCGCTCTCATCATCATATTTCATCTCATTCTGGCCAATCACAATTTGAACCCTCACTTTTCCGTCTTCACTTTTCTGCCCTCACTTTTATCTTCAGTATGTACTTTGCTCAGCCAATCAAATCATCGCTATGAGGTGATCAGCCAATCACAAGCCAATGTTTGTGTTTACACAAACCCAGAAAGCTGGGCATAGGAGGGTCTCAAAAAAGGTAATTGAAAAAGCATGGGAACCTCACGTATTAGTAGGGCAGTATGAGTCACCAGAACCGCAAGGACGGGTGTTTTCAATGAATCTAACATGGTTAAAATGGAGTTGGAAGTTACAATGGGTTTGTATTGGAAGGGGGTCAGGCAGCTAAAATGAATATCAACTAGAAATGCCGACGAGATGCCAACTTGCGCCTTGCGCAAGCAGAGCGCGCTATGAGGTGCACTCACCACTGCTGGTACGGCTGCTGCTCTGAGTCCTAAAGCTCTCTGCTGTCTGGGTACGGCTGCTGCTCTGAGTCCTAAAGCTCTCTGCTGTCTGGGTACGACTGCTGCTCTAAGTCCTAGAGCTCTCAGCTGCTGTCTGGGTACGACTGCTGCTCTAAGTC